>NW_028301547.1:15177500-15260000 GCF_042242905.1 Orbicella faveolata | reverse complement strand
TGCTGGCGACAGTTTGGCGCGAATTTGACGCGGCTGCCACCTACAGAAATTCCGACTTCTAACCTTTCAACTTTGTACTAAAACTATGCAAAAGATCTCTGTCATTGAATGTTCATTTAATGAAAGATTTTGAACAGTAGTCTTATGACAAGTCAAGTGCTTGCTGTAAAACTTCTTCTTGAGAGCCGAGAAATTAAGTCTTGTTCTGTCTTGAGTTTAAAAAACACACCGAAATGTCTCTGTCAAGGAATCAGTGCTACTGGAGTCGGATTGTTTCGCTCATCAGAACATAAACACTGCCCCTGCGAAGGTCAGAGGCTTAAGCTCTTTGAAATTCAGTAACTTTTTTTTACTCGCCGAAAACCATTTAAGCTTATAAGAAGCTTATACAAATCGCTCTATTGTCAGTTTGTTTCTGCTCGTGCCCAAATATTTGTTGTGTAATAAAGAAAATAAGAATATGTCTGCTTGGTCAGAATCTCTTTCATATTCTTAACCGCTCGCCGTGCTTGCTTGTAAGATACCAATGTAAGCATTCGACATGGAATCAAAGAGCCCGCGCTGCATACTTCTATACGATTCTTCGTGAACTCCGCCGCCCGGCAGGAGACCGGCCAAAGCTAAAGGTGAATGAATAAATCTAATTTAAAAGTATTAAAATCGGAACAGGGCGGCTGAAACAATAAATTGTTCTAATTTTGGCCATGGGAGTAATCCGTTTACCAACTTGATCTCTACCTGCGCCCTTCATCTTTTCAATGGTATAGTGGAGACACTCCTACGCTATTTGGTTTATGCGGAAATGCTTTGAAAGAACAGCATTTCCAATTTTATTTAGAAGGGATGAAAATAATGTTATTGGCTGATTTGGTGCTATTTTAGTTACCGATGGACCTACAGTTATATTGGAGGTGTGGGTGGGAGGGTATTGAAAATTTGCGGGTTTAGCTCCGAAGTTATCTCCGTCTGTGTTAAAAATAACGAATTTTTTCGCTATTATTTGATGCAAGAAGTCCTATTTCTCCAAAACCAAAAACAGATTGAGCCCGAATGAAGGCACAAGGACATTGATTTTACTCCCTACTTTAGTCCCCTGCGAATACGATAGGGTATTTTCTTTCATCTGGTCTCGTGTTTAGTCTGGAATAAGGCATGACTCATCATCTTTCGTTATATCCTGCCGTTGTCGCCTAAGTGTGGCATTTATAGACCACCTTGACGTACTTTCTACTCTTGATATTCCCCTTGGACATAAATAAAACATTGATTTTTTAAAAGAAATAGTTGAATACTTTCATTTCTGATTTTTAGTTTTCATCGACTCGAAGATATAGCGCAGTAAGTGAGAAGCGTTCGAAGGTTTAGCACTAGTGGGTTTTTTTTTTTTTTTTACTTTCCAGGTATGCAAAAAATGCCCATCCGTTGCGAAACACAAACCCTCGTGAAAATCAGTCGTGAACGTTTTCTTTCTATTTGGCATATAAAAGAAAACAACCTCGAGTTATTTTGGAATGAGTTAGCTATATCACACGACATTAGCTTTGTTTAGTCTCAGTGGGCACAGACCTATTTAAAATTCCAGAAACGTACCTCCCCTCACGTAGTCCATGTGAGTATGCTGTATTTATTTCTGTCTTGCTTAAAGAACTTGAAAGACTAAATGTAAACAAATGGTCAAGAAAGCCCGACGATTGCAATACCTTTAGTCAGGCTTTGATTGATATCAATGGGTCAGCGTGTATTTAAAGAAAAGCTCTGCTCAAGGCGACATTAAAACATCAATTAAAATTGCACCTGAGGCGCTATAATGTGACCGAATGATTCCCTGCTATAACAGACTCACATGTGAGATTAGGTGTGGAGAATAATCCGTGACGATCTTTCGGTGTGTCAAGTCATACCTACTCTATTGAGGACTATTCAGCCAGGTTTGGTTGCTCGAAGCAAGATTATGTTAATCTTGGCTTAGCGTCAATTTGAATTTCACTTTTGTATTTTTTTCAGTGAGGTTCTCCGAGCTATTTATTTTCTTTGTCCTTAAGTTTTCACTTTGTTTTAAGTCAAAAAGCACAAAGCGTTAGCAGTGTGAAATGCCGGCTTTCATAGAAACCTCTGTTCAGATTTTGACTGTTAATCCTGGATCGGATTACGGTGAATCGGCTTTGAAACAACGTGGTCCATGCAGTGGAAGCGTTTTGCTTCATCAAACTGTGGTCAAACTTCCCGTAAGCTTTGGATAGTTCAATAATACAGATTGATTTCGTTACCAGTTCGCTTACGGTAGGTTTATTTTACTGTGAACCAACTAAAGTGGACCTCGAAGGAAATTGTCGCGATTGTCGTGGAGGTGTCCTTTATAAGAGGTTACAAATGAAAAGCTGTCTTAAAAGAAACAACAGGATCAGTGTACGAGTTTCTGATGAAGGGCGTTGTCTTTCGGGTGTATCCGGGCGTACGTTACCGAAGATTAGGCTGTATTATCTGATGACTATCTTCCATGACAAGATGATTTTTACGTCGCTAAAATACTGGCTCACACAAAATGACATCACTTCATCCCGGCCAACACCTGAAACACTTTCATTGCGAGTCTTGAAGTCCTTTTCAGTCTCGGCTGCCTTTTACCTCGCCCGATCGCTTAACATTTCCTTAGTTTTGGGCCTTAAGTCTGGAAAATTTTGTTTTATATTTATATTTCAAATTTTGGTGTCTGGTATTGGCTGAGTTACTCTCTAAAAATTGGATTGCGTACCGACGGACGCTTGTTCTTTTTGACCACGGCAAGGCCCTATGGACTATAAACACTTCCGACGGTTTGAGGAGTCCGTTCTCGAAACATCCGATTTAGGGCTCCTGATATTCAATCATTTCTTGTGCTCTCGGAAACTTTCACTCATGTATCTAACATTCTATGGAAACACGAGAAATGCATCCCGTTTCTATATTATTGAATGACAATAAAAACTGAATTTAGAACAAAACAGAGACATTGTGAACTCCCCTTGGTTTGTATGAGGAGGAAACTTTACGAAATTTAGGATAAATACAACGGGAAAGAAAAAAAGAACATTTCAGTACTTCTCCTATTTCTATAACTTACAGTTGGAATTAAATAAATAAAAAATAAATTACAATATTTAGAGAGGAAGCCACATCGACCCTAGCTGCTTTTCATGCAGGTCCTCTATCCTGGTCGAATTGGAATTTGGAGATGTTGGTTTTTGTGGACGGAGGAAAACCGGAGAACCCAGAGAAAAACCCTCGGAGCAAGGCAAGAACCAACAACAAACTCAACCCACATGCAATTGAAAGTTCTATCGCGTGCGACGGACCTTCACACGACGTTTTTTGTTTCTTCCTTTTCTGGATTTTATCATGTACAGGAAACTGTTAAAGTCAAGATTCCTTGAGGATTCGAGTGTGTTCCGCGATCATCAAAGAATAATTGATATTAATTCAGTTATAAGTGCCGTGGAAATACTTTTTCACAAGGAAGTCGCTCCTACCGCCGGTTCACGGAGATTAAAATGCTGCGTAATGGTCCTTTGTGCCGCAGTCATTAATATTTGGCGCTCGGATCACGACATCTCCTCTTATATTCCGCTAATTCACCTTTGAGAACTGCCGCCATGTCACGAAAACACGCCTTGCCTTGTTAACTAAATTGCTTTCATGGGATAAAGTGCTTTTTCCCTTGATTTGCTTTTTACTCCCACTGTAAGTGTGTTTTTCTTTCCGACAATGCAGAGGGAGAAAAGCAATAGTTAAACATACGCACTGACCGCCCATGACCTCCGTTTGCCCGCCTTCTTAGCGACCATTAAAAATAACCATCTGCATTTAAATGAAATCTTGAGTGTGTTATTCCTTGAGGCGGTTTTTAGGCGGCGTTTGCTTTCAATGGAGCACGCAAACGACTTTCTGCGGTCGTTCAGAAGCAGAGGTTTAATTTTCAAGCCAGTTAGACCCGAGGTAATTTGGCATTGCCTTGGATAAAGCTGCTGTGTAATTTAGAGTACCGTGAGACGGGCGTATGAAATCCTTGACTGAGCTTTTGTGTACAGCACAGGTTATAGTTTAAAGTTTGTGTCGATATAGTCTCTTGCGGCGAAGGAAAACAAAGCTAACGGCGGACACCCGGTGCATTAAAGATATTGGACGTGAAATGGTGGTGGTTTTGTTGTTTTTCAGGAAGCAATTATTGATTAATTGCTGTAGCCCGCTGAAGTGTTTCGTGTCGTTTTCTCCAACAAGTGCTCCGAGGTTTTGTGGACCGGTGCATTGAAAGACCTTGATCAGGTTATTTAGACGGTTCTAGTGAGTCTAGTGATGCAGAATGGTCTTAAAATCTAATGAAATTCCAGATAATGGGCTGAAGTAGTAAAAATGGTTACGACGGGATTGATTGAGAAAAAAACACTTGCCTTCTGTTATTTTCGGTCAATTTAAACGAGAACGTTTTAGTGATATTTGTTCCGTCTTCATTCGTTTGAATTCAAAAATATATTTTCTTTTCATGCTTTGTACATTGTATTTTTTTACTCCGCTCAACCAGAGTTTGGAGTCAGTCTGATGTAATGAGGTGTTTTTGATATGCTTAATGCGAGGTAACAAAAGGGGAGAAAATAGACGACTTCTTGACAGATTTTCAGAGAGGACAATTTGAAAACCAGTCGATTGCCTGAGTTTTTGATAACCTTTTCATGACATCTTCGTTGGCGAGGAATCCTGGGTGTGGTTTGGAGGTGGTATTGAGCTTGTGTGTCAGTAAGTGGATCATGATCTAGATTCACCCAATCATGCAGATCTGCATCTCTTTCCCGAATTCTATTTTCCAAATCTAAAATGCGATTTCAATTTGTAGTGGATTTGTCGAATTTGTCGGATTTAAAAGGCGTACCTCACGGTCTGCGCATCTTGAAAAGTTAAGCCTAAATTTTCCAGGCTTGTTGTTTGTAATCCGTGTTAATCTTCTCCATCCTTAACCGACCTTGTTCCTTTAAGGTTTATTATTATCTCTTTGGTGTTTTTCTATCTTAGTAAACTGCTATTTTCAGGTTTCCTTGAATTCAAAGATAATTTTTGTACGTGGCCAAAATAACTCAAAATACCGTGACTAATCCAGATTAGTCATATCTGTTCTGTTTTGCATTGGACCTCACACATTGAAAGCTTTCACATGATTTAGAGCAAAACAAAAATATTTTCTTAGTTCTGTTTTGGTTATTAAACTGGCGAAGATATTTAGAGTTAAAGTGTACTTTTCTCAATAAGGCAGAATTTCAAAACTTGCTTGACCTAAGTAAATATACGCGACATGTTTGGGGTGTTGTTGTATAGTATCGAGCGCGCTTCAGTCCACTCTTATAGGTTTTCGTCTTATGCAAATATCACACCTTCTGAACAGTTTATTTATTCATGATCATTATTCTGCGCTGCTTTTAAATTTGTGAGCTCGCTACAAGCCCGCTTTTTTGCTGTTTCATCCTCTCGCCCCTCCCTTGTGGAAAAAGCTCGGAACTTGTGCAGTTAGCCACCCCTTCCCATCCCTGTGAAAGTAGGCGGGACAGTCTATGTAACGCAGTGTTTTCTTTGCTGTGATTATCAGGTTGTGGTTGACGCTTTTAACGGACACTTTGCCTCTGTTGGAACATAAAGAGGTAAGGATGCTCGTTTCTATGCTCAAGCAAATAGAACTTCTGTAAACATTGATTTAACTACCCTATCTCCCTAATGACGTAGAGAAAAGAGAGAGTATAAAAAGGTTGACGAAAAAGCTAGAGTTTGGGATCACAATTAGTTAGGCTGAAACAATCTCCCATCTCCACACGTGGCGTGAGTCGTGACGCAGTGATTCACTTGGAAGAAACGTTGCGTGACAGCTTAGAAGTATAAGACTTAAATGGGAGGAGCACAGTGGACTTCATTATCCTCTTCCCATTAAATCTGATTTGAAGATTACTTGACGAGCCTCAGGAGCATCTGTGACTTCAGATCGAAGGTCAAACTCTTCCAAGGATATTTATAGCAAGTAAGGTGAATTTTGTAAGGTGATCATCTTTTTTTCTGCCTTCCTTGCCCAGGTCATCTTTTCCAGCTCACAGACATATGAATTAATGCACTGTTTAGAGGAAATAAGGCTCTCATTCAGAACCAAGGAGTACCTGGAACATCCTGACCGGGCGCCCGCCGAGGAGCCTTTATTGAGGACCTTGAGTCAGGGCCCTGGACTGAAGTCAGCTAAAAGCACAAAGGTGATTATTTCCCTTTTTCATGACCCTGTATGTTTTTGCTCATGGATTGCCCTGCCTGTCTGTAGTCGTGACTTGCTAACAGTCATGTCTCATTCTCACTCTTACCATCACATTAACGCCTCTAGTTATGATTTTAACGAGTTTTTCCAGTCTCTTCTTTCGCTCTGCGAAAGAAATGTTGCTTTTGCTCATGCTGGCTCCCGGTGCGAAAATTTCTACGCCGGCTCGGGTTTGGTTTGACGTTGTGCTACCTGGCAAGTTCGCTGACACAATTTTGGTGGGCTCAGTATGCTCTACACCTGTTTTTGTTTGTGTCTTTTTGGGGGGGAGGGGGTGGTGCTGTGGGTGGCGTCGAAGTGGCGATCCATGACAATCCTTAGTTCGACATCTGAATTCTCCTTACTGACTGCCACAGTGTTCTTTACATGTCACTTCTGAGAAATTGATGATTCATCAAGGCAATTTCTTCCAGTTGACTGATGATTCTCTTTTTTCGTATCGCCCATCTGCTTCAGTGAAAAGTGTCGATCGTAATGTTCTTTGGCGCTGGATGTATTGCGCAAAGAGACAAAACGTGACAGACAATTGAGCTTCGATTGTCTGTCACTTTTCGGAAATTTGGCATTTTCAATCGGTTTTCGTTCGACGAAAAAACCGGATTGCTCGAGTCCTGCTAGTTTTCAGTTGTTGATTGAGATTATTTGTTTCATCTGACCAGTTCTCCAACCTGTCAATACCTGTTTCCATTGTCAATTATTGTGTTTGTTTAACGTTCTGATGTGTTGATCGTTTGTAGGTAACTTGGTCTCTTTGGTCGTGTCTCAGATGTTGCAGGCACTAACATTTCAAATATGATAACAATTAAAAAGCGATATTTAAACATTCTTTTGGTGTCAACACTCCCAAAGTTTCTTCTTGTGTATATGATTGTGCATTTATCGCTGACAAAATGTTTCAATATGAAAAGTCTGTTAATTAAACAAATATCTTGGAGATAAAAAAACAGCGATGCAGAGATCTAAGAAAAAATGATTCTGCACTTGGGAAAACAAGTGTTTTTCAGCGCGTAGTTAGTACATGCATCTCGAAGAAACTTGTGACGAGAGATGCTTAATTTGTTTGGCGAATTAATTTTATTCCACCTGTTCATGCAAGCAACAGACTCGAACGGGCAGAAAGTCAAGCGAAAAATCTTGCCATAACAACTTCTTTTTACTGTCGCTTGTTTCTTCACTGAGCAAATCAGTTATAGTTGCGACTGAGGCTAGATTCTTGTTCTTTAATGAATATTGTAAGATCTTGTCGCTACGGCAAAAGGAAAAACGCCTAGGTAACGGTGAATTCCCTCGGGTTCTCAGCCGAAAAGCAGCGAACTCTTTTTAATAAGATCTGCTGACGACACAAATATTCACGACTAAGGGACTGAGGCAGCGTCCACTCTACGCCAAAGGAATTTGAAAACGCAGCTTTATTTCTATGGTTTGGCCTAACGTCCACCCTAATCCGTCACGAAAACGGAGGTTTTTGAAAACGCAGCTTTTCGAAATCGATCGCGTGACGATAATCGTGTGATTTCCCTGACCGACTTTTCCTCAAACACAAATCCAGAATGACCGGTGTTATAGTTGCGTTTTTAAATTCCTACGGTGTTGTGTGGACTGGGCCTGTAGGATCCTTTAATGGTCTCTACACATTTCGTTGACTACTTGATGGGTGAATGTTGAAATTTTATCTTAGACTATGTGATCGTTCCCTTAGTTCTTTTAATGTTTTCAGTACAGATGTTTTTAATTTTCTCGCAAATTCTGCGTTGGAAAGCGCTCAGTTAACGAATGCCTATTCTCTTAATTTGCCACGATCCATGGCCGGCGACTGGCAGTAGGAAGTAGTTAATTCGCATATCGCTCTCCAGCCTGGCTTGTGTGTAGCTTCTCTGCTAATGCACCAGAACTGGATGATGTCCAACTTCCGTGCATTTAGCGTTGTCGCACGTGCTTCTTGTCGAGATGTTGTCATGATATTGGCTCGTGCGTTCCATACCTGTTGCCTCGGGTGATCACTTTTCTTCAGCTGTGTCGCTTCAATTGAGCCGGCGAGAGAATATCATCCTATGTAAAAAAAAAAAAAGTAGAAAGATAACACGGAGTTGTAAAGGTTTCCTCTAATTTTCCGATCACGTTTTCTTTTTCTTTTGTCGATTTAGCATTATACGGACTCTGTAATACCTGTTGAAATGATTTAATTGACAGATACTTTTGAAACACCTCTAGACTTATATACGTGCATACTGTATAGTGGGAAACGTGCATGGCGTATAGTGGAAAACGCTTGTTAGAGGTCAGGCCTAAGAACAGGGCACGAAACAGTGCAGATTGAAGTGAAGTATGACACGTCTTGTGAAAATACAGTCTGGAATTAAATGAGCGAAATGGAAGCGACCGCAAAAGGAAATAAAAATGGGCGCTGTCGGTTTTCTTGGCTTCTTTTTCTTTCTTTTTTTTTTTTTGTCATCTTTTTGCTTGCTACTATTCACTAAATTTCCCCTCCCTCGATCAGGCTATTGAAAATCAGGGAATTTGTTGACAAGTTTTTTAAACAATGAACTGAAACGTTTTTATTTTTTTGCCTTGGCACACCAGACGTGCCCCTGTCCACAGGTGACTGGTTATATTTCAATTCACCGCACCGTTAAGTAAATGCAAGCATTTCTTTCCTTTGATAGACTGAACATTGGGGACCACTTGTTAACCCTTGCAAAATGGTTCGGGAAACCCTTTGTAGTAATAGTTTTTAATAACACTCTGCACTGTGAAGTGTCTTTCAGAAACCTTTCTAAAACTTTTATTAGAAAACCATTTGAAAACATCTGCCTCGGAAACCTTTTAAAGACTCCTTCGACGAAAACCTTACGAATTCTAAGTGAGGAAACCATTTTAAACCTCTTCAGAAAACCTTTTTATAGTAACCGGCATTCTTTAAAGGAAACCTGTTATCCCATTCTTTGGGGAAACCTTTTAAAGACTTCTTGTATTAAAGGAAACCCGGCTTCGTTTAAGTAAACCGGTCTTTTAACGTCTCTTTTTGGAGTCTTTTTCAAGTCATTTGATAACAGCAGTCTTGTAGAACTCAAGTAAAATTCCTTGTTTATCTTTTTTTCCTTATTCGCCTTGCGTCAGATGTTAAATTTATCACCAGCTTTCAAGAATGTCCTTCAAAGAAACCGCCATCCTTAACACAGAAATAAATTTTTCATGTGCATGTAGTTATTTCGCAGCAAGTCGATAAGCGGTGTTGTACTCAGCAATGCAAGGCGCTGGGCCGTAAACGGTCACCGACCTAAACAAATTCCTGCCGCCCTCCGTTCCAAAATAAGCGCCCCGCCTTGGAGTCTTTAGAAACTTATTGTCCAGTGGACGCGCAAAAAATCTAATTAATACTTGCATTATTTTCCCGAGGCCACATGTGCCGTTCCAATTCTGGCAATTAAAGTTAAGTTTTGTCGGAGTTTTCTTTGATGAATTATTGAGTTAGGTTCCCCGCTGAAGACCTCACTGACTGTTTCTTTCGCACGTCCTGGCGAAGCGAAACTGATGCGTTTATTCTGGGAAAGTGGTGACAAACAATTTATAATTTAGACTATCGTCAAACTATGGACATCTAAGAAACGCGCTAATACTCTTGTTGTAAAAAATACTCAAAACAGACTGAAAGGCATGAATGAGGAAGAAAAAAGAGTTGCTAGAACTGCAATGAAATGTTGTGTACGTTAACTTTTGAGTGAAAATGGCGACCTCCCTTTAAAGCCTCGTTTGCCCGCTATTTTGGCTGTCTGTTCGCATATTTTTCTTGAATTTTTTTTCATCCGACCTTCCTGTTTCTTTTGCATTAAGTAGTTCCTGCTTTGAAATCACATAGTTTATGGTTGTGAAGACGGGGGGCTGAATTTGGCGCGAATTGTTTATATCAACATTTAACATCGATATGATGTCTTTGTATTCCCACTGTCGGTGCGCTCTTGCTGAAATATGTTTCTAATTAGTCTCGATCTTCGAGATCAGAAAAAAATATTGAAACTGAAGTCTCGTGTTTGGTCTTGTTAAAAAGCAAAGAAACTAAACAAACTCGGCGGTACTCCTCTGTTTTTAAATTATGTTTACTTTCGATGTCTCGTAACGCTTGAACCAGAAGGGTTTGTTTTCTTTGTGGTGTTTTCAGTTTCGATTAAATGTTCTCGAAGCAGTCATCAGAAGCACTCTTCTCCTGTCTCAGCGGTGTGAAAGTCCGTCGGGCCCTTTGTTTTTCTTGCGCGAACTTTCTTTTTATCCTTGTTTGTGTTGGTCGCTATGTGTTTTGAAACGGACATTAATAAGTTTTAGTCTGGGCTTATCCTTTCGAAAGGCCAACGGTGAATTATCAGTAACACTTTTGTTTAAGCCGATCAAAGGTAGCCGGTACAGGGGCACGTGCAGTCGCAGATTCCTCTAGCCTGTAGATTTTCGTACTTTTGTACTCTCTGTTTCTGCCGGAAGCAGGAGAAATCCTGACAGGTTAATAAATACTTTAATGATTAGGTATCGCCTTCAAATTAACTCAGCGAGATTCTCGTGCTCTTTAAGGTATGTTTTGCGGCTTGGTTATCTTCAAAGTTGTGATAGGGCCGATAAACTCGTCCGCCATATCGCGTGCCTCTTCTGTTGAGTTGATCCCTTGGGAATCCGCGAGACTCGAAAACTCCGCCAGGGCCTGGAAAGGAGACTCTCCCCCAAACAACACTCTCCTTTTCCTTTGGTAGAAAGAACCGAGCTGTACACCTTTCTTGTCCTACTGCCACCTTACTTGTCTCCAGCCCACCGCTCACTGTAGTGGGCTGAAACCTTCGGTGATTGTTTTTTCAGTGTCTCCTCCTGCACGTGCGTGAAAACGCATTGCTCTGTTGTCTGAAGTAAATTGCCTCCCATCCGGAAGTGTGCGGCCTGATTAGTACTAAGCTTGTAACAGAGGTCTCAATGTTTGTTACTCATACTCTCTCGGTCGTTATACCGAGTTACGGTCTTGTTTAAGCTACTTTTTCCGCCCTTCTAATATCGAGTATCAATTTCTGTAGTCTGCCGGCCGGGGAGCACCGCAAAAGACCGTCTGGGAAGATGGTTAACCAGTTAGCCACCAATATCACCGCTATCAGCGCCAAATTCAATATTTATCTTTCAGATTTGAATATTTTCGATCACGAATTTAGAGGTAAAAAATAGTCTGCGGCACCTTTTATTCGCCCCTCTTGACTGCAAATCGCATTTTCGCAATCCAGAGTGAGGAAAAAAAAACACTAACTATGTAAGCCTAACAATATTCTCCTCCCTCCCTCAAAATGACTAATGAAAGGAACTCACGCGTTTTATTTCGGGAGAAAAGTGATCAGAGAAAAACCCTTCCTTAATTTTAGTGCTCAGAAAATGTCACCGAGTCGAAAGTTCACAAAGGGTTGGATTCTTTACTATCGATGTAAACTCCAAACTCACCGGTGATGAAGCCAGTAGATGCCAAATATGACAATCGGCTTCCGTCTGACATCGTTTTGGAAGGAATACACGTAATGCGGAGAGGCTAGAGAAATGGTTGATCAAACAACACAGGCAGATTTCAGTTCACGCAAAGCTTTCTTTTTCTGATCTTGATTTACAGACTATGAACTTTTTCCAATTTTCCTTGTATCATTTGAGCGTTAATAATTACGTACGTTCCCCGCAGTCTGCAAGCGTGGAAAAGGACAATACTAGCACAAACTTTAACAGGCCTTTAACAGGTTTTAGTTTCCGTGTGAACGCGTTGCCGGCGTTGCGGGAGAGTTTATAGTGATCCGCGTGCTTTCGGTTCGACAGGAATGTAATGTGAAGTCATTATGTGGGGCTTACAAAATTTCCTTAAGATCAAAACAATAGCTCAGGAAGGTCCAAAAATGCTAAAGAGGTAACATGACATCCCGCAAAGGCTCAAGATGGGGAGATTTATGATATTCAAAGAAGTCGGAAGCCAAATTAACGTCAAATGATGTGCGTTACGCTTTCTTCCCGCAAATTGGAATCCATTTTGCTTCTCGCCATCCATTGGTATCCTCACTTCTTAATGGGTTCTTACCATTTTTCGAGTACTTTTCTACAAAATCAAACTCTTATTTCTGGAATTCCTATCATTACTGCGTGTTTTTGAGCTTCTTGAAGTCATGCTAAAAATAGCTGACCTTGCCTGTTCTTCATAGAGTACCTCTGGATTTAGGATTATTGGAAAGACACTTTCGTGCACCGCCGGCTTCTCGGTAAGTGTTTACGTTTCGGTAGACTACGGAAGCCTGGCAGACGTGTGTTATGAGGCCGTGACCTACACTTGTTGCACAGAAAAAGAGACGCATATCGATGAATCGGTGTTAGAGTATTTTTAGAGAGGCACTTGCAAGAATTCGCTCTGTGTGACGTGTTAGACTTTGTTCTGACGTCGTTTTAAAGTGCTAATCGTCTACAGCACGTCAGTAAATCATCCATTGACGCTCTCTGCACTTAAACCGTTGAACTTGGTCCAGGTTTTTGAAGAGTTCCACTTACGCTGCGTTCGTCGATGTCACGATAATTTGCTCTGTTTGCACGAAACGTCGCTAAGATCTAAAGTGCAAATGGTTTGATCGAGATTAGAGTGTTTCATGTTGATACTGTTCTTTACTCGCATACAATTCGTTACAAGGCACTGGGTCCCAATAAACTTCTTCCGCCTACTTGCTTTGTGCCGGGCGTTCTTCAGTTCTAAGATTCCCGCATTATTCAGCTAGGTTTCATTCAGTGATGCTTACATGACGTGTGTACTCTCGATGGCTCCTTGTTCCCGTCTGTTGTTGTTTTGTGGTTATTGCGCCGGAAACAGGTCCCGCTTTAAGCTTTATAGTATAGGTTTTGCCGTTTCGTTTTGCAAGACACTAGTCTCGCAATACCTCCCTCTGCTGAGGTGCAAATGATACCGGTCAATTCAGTGTTCAATTAAACAAAAGGTTGGGAGGAAAGGAGTGATAACCCCAGTTGCTTCTTGATAACGCAGAAACCTTCAATAGACGTTGGCCCTCATGGGCCAGTAGAACTTGAGAAAAAGGTGTATTTTGTTGTATTACTCAACACCTTACATGAACCAATTTCTCCCCAGGCACAACAAGACGAAGAGAGAGACAAGATCGACCTGATCCGCTTGGCACTGGCGCGCAATCTGTCAAGGACTATTTTATGAGGCTGGTGTTTAAGCAAGGACTGAAGAACTCATAAAAATATCAACTCGAAGATGAATCTCTGCGTTTAGAAACGCAATGGCGAAGTGAATTTTTTGCCACTTCTATCGAAATCTGGCCACCTGGCTTGCGAGGCATTCCGGGGAAACTCAGCGGGTCAACCCGAAACTGACATCGCTTTGAGCAAGAGGAGTTTTTCCAATCTCAGTTGATAGTGATATAAAAATAGTCAGTGGAATGACGCTTGTGTATATTTTGTACGTAGGTATGTATTGCTTAACAATAAACAACATGCATTTCTGAAATTTTCTACCCACTGATTTTTGTACTCGAGTTAATCTTGTCCACGCATAATTTCATAATAAAATGAAATATACCCCGAATTTCCGGATATATGAAACTTTTCTGTGCTTTAGCCGCTCACTCGCCGCTGTGTTACTCGCTTTTCAGGAAAGACTTTTCGTCGTTTCATTTGTAAATTTTTCAGTGCGGATTTCACCTATTCCTTGACAACCTTTACAGGTGAGGCCACCAAATGCGCTCTGCAGAAATCCGTGCGCACAAAACATGGACTTTGGCATAGAGTTCTTATCTTGCGCTATTCATTTCCAAAGATACTCTTCCGCAACGAAAGGGAATTCGCTAGAGGCATTAGAAAACTGACCCGGCAAAGAAATTGTCCCATTCGTTTCTGTCAAGTCACCTTCCCCAGTCGATCACGATCGTGATGTCGTTGAAATGGCTTAGAGATTCAGATATAAAAAGGAAACCATTTACTCTCCATATGTAGCAATACAAGACAAAACGTAATGAAGGAATTGAAAATATTGTTATCAAACAGTGTGAAAAAATAGCCGTTGTCGTTCTATAAATTGGCATTATGAAATTTTAACAACTTAGGAATCTTTCTTAGGCTAAAGTTAGACGAGCCTTTTTTTAATGACCACCAAAGAGTTACACTAGGAAACCATTCTACACCGCAAACATTTCAATTACCAGTGGCCCAGCACATGACTGCTTTTGGTTAAGAAAAGAATAATTTCAGCATAAGGTGTTCATAACTATTTTTTTCCAATATTTATTTTACTGTCATCATAGTTATAAGCTTGGTTAAACTAGCTAGATCGGTCTTGATCAGGTTTTCCTGATGGTGCAAATGTTGTTAAATCCTTATTTGCATATTTCACACTTATATAAAGTAAAATTGACACTGCGTTGAAAATTCGATATGAATAACTGTTTTTTTTAAATCTTTCCAACGCTTCATCTGCCTTCGTACAGTCAAAAGTGAGAAATTCTTTAAACAAGCTTTGAGTTTGTGCGTGGAAGTGATGTTGAGCTAACTAAAGATAAAACATTTAGCCCAAGCTTTGTAATAAGACTTAGATTCCCTGCGACGTTTCCAGTGTTTTCGGGTTTTATTAGAGGTAAAGTCGCAATTGAGGTGTGGGTGTTTTATCGTGTCGTTCACACCCCTGAAAAATTACCGATAGTTATTCAACAACTGCGTGTCTCTCGATGTTATACTTGAGCTCGAAATATATAAAATATTTAAATTATATTTTTTTATCACTGATATAAATGATATAAAATGGTCCAACTTGGGGAAGATGACCGACGTATTGGAAAGGAAAATATCAGTGGAAATTTATAAATTGAAGTTTAGAAGTCCTACAAGACGGATTGTTTCATCTTAAACCCAATGTTTAAACACAAACCAAACAGAAAGCAAACATACGTTAGCGCATGCCCGAATTAGGCGTCCTCTGTGCTCTTGATCTTAACGAGTCTTCTTCCTAATTATGATAATTATGTTATTGTAGGATCAGGTGGACTACAATAATGATAATTATAGATCTTCTTATCAGCATTTCAAGAGAGGCCGATCGTAAAAGAAAAGCTGTGAGCCGAAGGTCTTGTTACGAACGAAGCCTGTTTAAACTTTGGCGGTGTGTCAAAGATAAATTTTGAACTGAAAGCACTTAAAATGTGGCATAGTTTGCATTTGTGGTCGTTTATCATATCTTAATGAGCTTGCGGCGCACACACTTCTACTCCGCTTGAATTGCAAAATAACAATTATATTTAGACGGTTTATACTTTGGCTTTGAAGTTCGGTGATGAAAAATGGCGCCTAAAGCAACGTGAATATCACCACGATATTAAAACGCGCTCATTTTTTAAGTATGCCTCTGTCACTGCGCTGTGCGGGGCGTTTTAAATCTTATTTTTTTGGCATTTATTTCTTGCTTTTTCTCGTGTCAGTTAATAGCCGTCAAATTAACGCCAGGTTTTTCAGGGTTGTTTAAAGCAATTTTATAATTAAATACAAAATGAGGCTAGTTTTGGGCTTTGTTGAACTTGTTCTGTGTTCTAACCGCTTTACACCACCTTGTTAGCTATTGTTTTTGCGTTTCAGATCAACAGACTTTCTGTCGCTTTTCCCATTTTATCTTTCTTAAAACAGTGTTATTTGTTTTTGTATGCCTTAAGCTCCTTTAAATGGGTTTCGTACTTGAAAGTCTCGACTTTTCATGTATAGGGCAGTGAAGTTTTATAATATTTTTGGTAACCGCAACCATCAGTTAGAATTAGTCGAAAACAGCCGACATTTTTTAATCGTTTAGCTAAACTTTAATTGGCTTTTCCCTCAGCATTGTGTACTATATAGCAAAGGCGGGTTAAAATGAATGATTTCTTTCTCGTATTCAAGAAAAAGTCCTTTCTTAATGAGCTGAATTGAGATGAAAAATACAAGGCCGCAAACTTTGAACATTGTCCGCCGAGTACAGCTTGCATTGGAAGAGTCTAGACTATTTATCGTTCAGGGCTTGTTTTGCCTCATCAAAATACACCGACTCAAATCATTTAGGACTATAAATGCAATTTATTTTCATGAGCCGGCATTTTCAATAGGCAAGATCTTGCCGGTAGGGATTAAATACTCATTTCGAGATAGCAGTTTTGGTGAGTGTTCAACTTTTTAAAAAACAAACCTCTTCAACCATCTGTATAAACATTGAGGCACGCCGAGGGTTTTTAAATTCTGCTGTTAAAATTGAAACATGTAATGATATTTTTTTCGGTGAATTTACTTTATTCGCCTTGATTCAGTTCAGCTTTCAAGAAGTTAAATTTTTCGTTTTAGTATATGGATTGCAAACGTAATCGTTAAGAGACGACATTGCGAAAGACAATTTCCAAGAAGATATTGCCATAATTGGGAAAAACGCATTGCATTGTTGGAAGTCATCTAAAGAGCTAAGAATAACGGTAAGTCTGTGTTGCCATTCCTTTTGCACGGTAACTTTCCATTTTTCATATCGGCTAATGGGATTTTAAAACAACCATTTCGTAATCTTCTTCTGTCAGGATTGGTTTTATCGCGGTTTGATAACTTTGTCGGACTGCAAATCAGCCAATTAGATTTTCCTGATCGATTTCAGTTTAAGACGAATTCTGTAATGGAGTTTGTTGCTGGAGATAAGTTGGGCACAACTGAAAATCGAATAACGAAGCATAAGATCGAGATGTTAGCCGTGTCTGATTATCATTTCCAGTAAATGATGAAAAGAAGAAGAAAAGTAGAAAATGCAGACGATAACCAGAATCACCTGATATGTTGATATGTTTCTCAAAGTTTGTTTGCCGAGTTAAAATTTACAGCATATTTTTTCTTACTTCATCTGTGAATATGCTCAAAAACTCATTAACGGCATTGAGTTTATATCAAGAATCCTTTCTTTTTGTTTTAATTGCAATTTCTTTTGGCAATCGAAAGTGCCCTGCATATTCACTTTTGTTTCCGGTTATCTTGCTCGTTTTACTTCAACTAAGTATTTTCTTAAATTATTTTACCGAAACTAAATTCTGCATTTTTGTGGTGAAAAAAAATTCATGGCTAAAGCTGTTCCGAGAAAATCGTTTCTCCCTCTTCATGTTTTATGAAACCAGGTAAAAAAAATTATCATTGTAAATAAAGTGTTAATTTTTTGACACTCCATAAAAATGTAGAATTTCTCAATCCATTAAAATGTCCAAGTTGCCCCCAAATCGTTCCAAAAATATCGGTTCTTTGGCCAAGCCGACCGTTGCCGATATTAATTTTGAGTGCTCCATTTTGACCAGGCTTCGGTTTCATTTTATAAATTTTCATATTAAATTTCTTTAAGTATTGAATTTTCCATCTGTTTTTGTGAGAAAGGCTAAAGCCATCTTTGATCATCTTTTCCCGCCTGCCATGAATGACTTCTCTTTGTGGCGTGAGAGCGACAGGCTATAGTTCCCGTGAACTCATTAGTTTATGATTAGCCTCTAGAACCTACGTTTCCCGAAATACGATTGTTCAAAGTTTGAATTCCTTTCCTATTTAGACCAGACTCGAGGGTTCAACTCACACTCTAAGCAACGATGTCAACATTTTTTTCTCGTCCTACAGTTTTCCCAGTGATCGTCTACTTACGCTAAACGCTCCCATTAAAACGACAACATTTTGTCCTTTCCCTAATTGGCCTCACTAAGCCAGCGTAATTTGTCGAAATAGCGAATAGACAAGAAGTCCTGCTCGCCTGCACGTTTTGCCGTGATAACATTTCTATTTCCGGTTTAAAATAACGCACTTCCGGTTTGAACGTTGGGTTGATTTCCGATTTATTTTCCTCGATCGCGAGATCGATCGCCAAACTTTGAGCCGTTTTTAATTTTCATCGAATGTAGAGATTGCCTTTGTTAACTTACTATTACAATCGGAAACAGACGAAACCTTTGAGACTGTGAAACTACAAGACCGTGCCGCCGCCTCGGCAGTGCCATCTTCAATTTTTTTCGATTCAGTGAGTAATTGACACTTTGGCAATGAAAAGCGGCAACTTCAAACGATTCCAAAATAGGCTCTCGTTATAAACGTGCAAAAACGAAGGTGGCTAATTGTGGATTTATAGCTCGAGACTTTTAATAATTCGGAAACAAAAGTCATCGTCGAAAGTCTATCAGGCGCCGTGGGTATGGTTACTAATTTTCCTTTGGGTTGGTTTCTCAAATGTTTTAACACGAACCTTACATCCGCGCCGCCTGGCGAAATTAAATAGTTTGCGTTGGTAACATAACAGACAGGAAAACTAACACATTTGCTTTCTGCCGTATATTCAGTTTCCGTGCCACGAAATCGCACTATTTTTAGCGGCGACGAAGTCTTTTCACTGTAGCTAAGAGCAGAGCAAGATCCATTTGGTTTCGTAATTTTTATTTGCTGCGTGACCGGCAAGTGTATTACAATATCACAAAACATCACGGGGCAATCAAATATGCCCAGCATGCTCATTTGAAAGTCGTTATTTTAAGACGGGTTTCTTTACAGAAGTTCCAAACAACAAAATATCATTTTTTTTGGGCGCATATAATCGAGCTTACGACCCATGCTAACATGGCGCAAATGTTTGGTTTGCGAAGGGCAAAAAAATACCCTATCACCGGTACCCAGAGTGTCAAACGGGTAAAAACGCAAGAAAAGGGATGATAAGGGAACATAACTTTTTCTCATCAAAAGGACCGGTCATACATAAAAGGCACCGCCAAAGCGCTTGTGTTCCGTGGAATATTAAAATTTGTGGCCCCGCTACTCGAGATAAGTTCAATCACAAAGAGCGGTTTTCAGTTTCTGAAAAGTAAGGCAAGCAAATTCTAAACGGTGTTTGTACACCTCTCCGTTATAATCAACTTTTTACTCGTAAATTACTCCGGCAAACACACTCTAGCGACACAAAAAGGAACCCGAAAGGACAAATAATTATCGCTGCCAACGTTAAGTTGAGATCTTTCTCGGTCCTTAACTTAATTTCAACTAAGCCGGGAGGAAAGGACGCCGCTTTCGTTCGCAAGAACGACCATTGCAGAAAAATATTATCCTGTAATACAGCCAATAAAGTGCTAAGTGAATTGCATGGGTCCGACACTTCATCAAATAAAAAAAATTTCATTAGCAGATATTCTGAATAAGAATGCCGGAGATTTCAGAAGGCAGCCGCTAAAAATAAATGGCGAGAGATACTGAAAAATGTCTGCCCTTTTTCCGAAGAGTCAAGAAGCAATCAAAAGCGGCCAGAAAGAGGGCTGTAGTTCGCTCGAAGTTGACTCTCCAAAGTAGCCATTTTGAAAAGTATGGCATGAATGCTGATTAAAAATTACAAACAAATTTCCCCGCCAACCAAACAATCACCAGAGCTCACTTGTCGAATTTGATTGACATTGATATCCTTTTGAGTCGCCGCTCTTTGCTTATCCAAGATTGGTAATGAGAGCGTTTAATTCATTTTGTGGTTTAAGACGATTCGCCGCGCTAAATCCTCATTTAGCACGGAACACAATAGCTCTGAGAGAAGATTCGGCCCAATCAGTTATCGAGATGGCCGTAAAAGAGTCGCTTTATTCCCAGATCGGTCCCAAGTCGTTGGGTTTTCAGTACCTCTCATTGCAAAGCAATCAGAGAAAATTCAACCAGCTGCACTTAATTAAACCCACCGTCAACATGTGTGAAGTTGGCATAAAGCACGTGCTATCACCCGGGGCACCGATCCACGCCACCTGATTGGTGCGGTGTCTTACGCCGTTGTGACGTTCTCTCCCGAGGGATTGATCGTTTGTACGCCGCCTTTTGCTAAGCGGCATCCGTTTGAAGTAGTCTTGCAAGCCTACCGCACTTGAAAACACTTAGACGCAAATGCGGAGCGCTTTCGAACGCTGCGAAACCTTTCTCGCGCTAGAAGCCTTTCAAGATCAATACACGGACGTCTGGATCTTCGATCGTGTGGCCAATTTTTCGTTTGGGATTTTTCAGTGATCGGCCACATAGCACATTTTGAGCAGTTCATCGGACCGTCGCAAGTGATATATGTATTTGAATATTTGCTTTGGGGGCTCACCGCGGCGTACTTTTGATCTCTGCGAGGCATTCTCTTAGTAAGATCCGACGAACGACTGTAAAGCAGGTTGTTAGCCTATCTCGACTGAATGCGGTCCGCAGTTCTCGGCGATTCGTAGCTATGGATTTGGAGCAAACGCTTCCTAAAGGCTCTCGAAAGGTTTATTATGGTCATAGAGAGTCACAACAGAAATCTACCACACGTGAAATATTACAGGCCGGATCAGCGGCCGACTGCCCCACAACTATGCGACCCCCTCCAACCGGCGAAGATTCGAACGACATTGAGCGCTCCAAAGGAAATTTGCTGGCTTCTTTGAGGTCAGATTCGTTCCTTTCGAGTCCTCGAATGACACCGAGAAGGTTTTCGAAAAAGGAATCGATCGCTATGCGTGGTTGTTCAGGACTGGAAACAGAGGAAGAGAAGCTTGCGCCGCTGGGCTTTGAACCAGAGGGTAGCGCAGCGTCCACTCCACAATGCGAGCGGTGGCCTACTAGTTTGAACGATATGCTTATGGACTGCCATGGATTTAACTCTTTTTATCATTTTCTACGGCAGGAGAACAGTGAAATTCTTCTAGATTTTTGGCGAGCATCCGAATCATTCAAGCGAATGGCGCCGATTTCACATGAAATGCGGACAACCGCCAAAGCGATTTTCCAGAAGTTTATTTTCTCTGGGAGTTGTGATGCTTTAGAAATCCGCGACTCAACTAGAACGAAAGTAGCGCAGCATGTTAATGATCAGCCTGTGGATTGTGGGCTTTTTGAGGAGGCTTTATTAGAAGTCATGGCGAACATGAAAAATAATCATTATCCGAGGTTTATGAACACAACACTGTACAAGGAGTGTATTCAAAGCGGCGGCGCGAGTCCTAAAGGGCTATGTGAACGTTATTCGCACACAGCCAGATTTCACGGAGGATATTTACCTACCCTTCCTGAGGAGAAAGTTTTGGGATTTGACGAGATTGAGGACGATGGAGACCAATTTGAATTTGAACAACATCGCCAAAGTGTGAATGGATTGTCGCATTGTGGAAAGAGATCGGGTTCCGATGAACACAATGCACGGTAAGTTACTCGCTCAATTCCTACCATAACAAACCGCTTTTTTGTTCTCGGCGGCCTTACAATTGCCTTTCCGGATTTCTACACTCGAAATATCTCATTGAGTTGCCTGACAGCTCTAGTGTATAGTTATCAGCGGCAATTTACATTCAGTGTTTTCCGAAGGCGATTGGGTGGTTGTTAAGCAATGTTATTGCAATTTACTTTTTGTTGTTTTCGAACGATAATCTTACCGACTTTGTAGTTAATGAAAGCGGCCGAGTCGAGTGATTTTATTTTCGGTGCCGCGGCAGAGATTAGGGCTAAAATCGTCAAGATCGCTAATAGAATGGGATATTGCTTCTCTTGTCAAGCATTTGATTTAGTTTTTGAAAGGCTAAGTTTAGAAAAGAAGTTTGTCAACTTCTCTCGCAGTGAATATTTGAATAGTAACTGTCTGTAGTACTTGAGCGCTTCGCTTAATTGAGACCTGTTTTTAATTTCCAAGGAATCGGAAGTCTTAGGAACTGCTTAGAATGTGAGGCAGTTTAGCGCAAGAATTTTTTGAAGGCCTTCATGGTGGGAGTTTTCATTGCAGCAACTGCGCTGTACGGTGCCTTTTGAAATTTGGCAGTAATAATGTTTAAGTTGTTTGACCCCAGATAAAATTAGAAGTCGTCAGAACGACTACAGTAATTGTCATTCTCTTGAATCGAAACTTATTGTGTTTCTGTGCAGTCCAATGTTCTTTTTTGTTCTGGCATGTGATTTGCGCTGTTTGAAATACAAGGCAAATGATTGATCAACAAACTTCGGAGTACAACTCGACATACTTTGTTTTGTGTAACAAAATGACTTCTTCAATTCAGGGCAGTCTTTCGATACTCCAATTATTCCTCCGATCTGTTAAATCTATCAAATTTTCGAGCAGCGCCAAGTGGTTTTCGAGTTAAAAATCACACCATTGTAAAATTCAGGACTGAATTGCAAATCTCTTTTGGAAATGTTTTTTTTTTTTAATTGTATTTTGCCGGGTAAACATGTTACTTGTGTATTCTGTTATTTGGTTAGAAGTACTTGTAATTTGGAGAGGGTGTGAATTCTTTCCCTGGAGCTTCCAACCGCGCGTAGACACTCGAGAACTCGTATCGGGTTAATGAAACTTGAAGAAGTCTGATCAGGCGAGGCGATTACATTTTCTCGTGCAAAACTTCTGTTGTGGTTTTGAAATGGTTTCATTTCAATTCGACTTATGGCACTTGATTGGGTTCCATATATATGAATACCTCTGTCAACTTGAAAGGGAGTAACGATGAAAGCTCTGGTCATAAATGCTTAGCATTTAATGGCAAATTGAGTTTGTGCAAACATGCATTAGCATTCGCTACTGAGCTGTCAGAGGAATAATGGAAAAAAAATTCACAGGATCCATCACCTATGATTAAGTCAGATGTGGTTGTATAGAGCTTTTTTGATTATGCACAGACCTTCCATGGCTAAAGACGGTATGCTGCAGTACTCTGGTTGTCGCATTTCTGAGATTCATTCAATTGCCTTAAGCTGCCATAGCTGTGTTTTATCAGCATGTTTAGTTTCGCTCAAGCCTAGAATATTTCTTGTGCTGTTTCCAAAGCGTAATGTTTTTAGCACCCTCAAAAAAAGTTGTTTCTTTCATCACAATTCAGTGAACCGTGACCACTGATCTTAAGAAGGATGTTTTTGTTCCCAAGGGGTCAACAAGCCAACAGAGTTCTTGATTTGTTTCACTATTGTTTGGCACTCTTTTTGCATTCTCAGCCTATAGTACTTTCATAAGAGCTGCTCTTTAAAAACAATTGGAGCTGAATGACTTTATTTCATAAATGGGTTTCTTTTACTTGTATTCCAAAATGCTCATACCATCACTATTTTCTTGACCCCCACTGAGCTGAATGATGAGGAATTCGCATTTTGGGGGAAAAATCAAAGCAGTGAATTCACTTTGTTTACTTCTAATGCTTTTGAAATTTAAGTTTGCGTAATGATGTACAATGTACAATCTTGACTTGTCTTTTCTCTCCTCTATTTATTTTATTTTGGCACTCACTTTTAGAAGCGCATATGTTTTTGTACTTCAATGTGATTATTTCACCCTTGAATGATGATTGGATAGCTAAAGTGCAATCATCAAGAATGACTCTCCAGGTCCACTATCAGTGTGTGATCAGGCATGATATAAATTGGATAGCTTTAACCAAATCTCCATGTACTCAAAGTGCATTTTCCTAATTTTGCTTAGCTTACTTTCATTGGATTTCTATTTGAACTGTTTCCTGTGGTGATAGTTCCTTGCTTGCATCAATTTTGCAAAGATGATAAAAGATTATTGCTATCTGAAGTGCTAGTTGCCATTAGCAACTAATTCTTTGCGAGATAAACAAACATAAGTACCTGCACGTGCACACCCTGTCTTTCATAGGTTTAAAGTGCGCTCAACCTTTAAATGGCAAACTAAAGCTTACTAGTTATTGTTTATCATGTCAAGTATATCCGCCGGTATATATTGAATTATAGGTCAGAATTTCATTAGCTCAAGGTCGCTCCCTATAGTTTTAAGATCACATGCATCCTAAGGATGAAGCCTTAAGTAATCTGTGTGTGCTGTAATGAAAACAACTGTTTTTCGATATTAAATGATGTCAACATGACCATATAAAGCAAAACTGACAGTGAATGTTCTCGCATTTCCATGATTTTAACAGAGATGATACACTATTACATCATTGCTTATTTATTACATTTAATAAGTTTTAGAGGACTTTGTGAAAAAAAGGAATGCAAAAACAGCATTCAGACCATAACACTAGTGGTCGCAGCAGGACAAATGGTAACCCTACGGAGCCACTGTAACTTTATTGAGTGTTACATAATATAAATAAATTATGCGATGTTGTAAATCTCCTGACAAAGTCCGTGCATATCACAGGTGATTTATTTTGGAGTATTATTCACCCGAGAACTTATCTGACTTCAGGTGCCTACTGCATGTTCCAATGAATGAAATGCTGTCCCCGTATCATTATCCAACGGTGCCAGTGGGTTCCAGAATTGAATCCGAGAACCAGAGTCTGTCAAGTGATGCTATGACGGAAGACACTCTGTCAGTAACTACTGACAGTGCCTTGACTGAGTAAGTTAGTTATGCGATACCAAAACTTGTTACCTGAAAGTTCCAATCAGCGGAACATTTTATAAGCCATTGCTGTCTGTGCTAAACCATTCAACTTGAATTTTAACCTTGATAATGATCAAAATCCACCTACTCCTTACAATATCAATACCTCAGCTACTAGACCAGTGATGAGAAACATTAAGTGGGGAAACTGTCTTGATGTACCACAAAATTCTCATAATTCAGTTAAAAGCATTATGTTGCAATCAGTAGTAAGAATTAAAAATTTGAATTTGATATTAAAACCCACATAACATGAGGGTACCAGGTTACATGATCGTGTAATTTGCTAGAATTGATTGCTCTCGTCAGATTACATGAATTGCATAATTTGCAAGAATTGATGGTTGTTCCTTATATGTTCCAAGCATCTGCACTGTATACCATCTTTTCTGTTGTGTTGAAATGTAAATATGAAAGATGCACCAAAGTTTGACTTGCATTTCACAATGAATTACACCCTAACTTCATTCTGTATCTCCGGATTATGTACATGTAATCAAGCAAGAATATCAGAAGAAAATGACTGACATGATATTTCACGAAATTCTCCCACCTAGCACTATAAAAATGTACAGAAGTCAATAATGATTTTAGACTAAGAAACTATGTGATAAATTTTCAGTGTTTTCCTCCCCTTTAAAGCCCTTGTTTCTGGTTTGATTTTTTCAGTGATGCATCATCCAGATGTAGTGGAAGAAGGAAGTGTACTTCTCGAAACAAGAAGTCAGCCCACCATGATGGGCTTCCACTGATGTCTAATTTTATTCCAGTAAGTAATGACATATTGCGGCATGTTACACACAAAATTAGTTTGATGAAGGGTCCTCTCTATTATTCATAGTCTTACCAAGTTTGTGGGGAAAATCTGTTTTCAGTCATGTTGTTTCTGGCAGCATTTGGTGAAGATCAAGGCAAATTAGTCTGTTTATTTAATATATGTTACTGAGTGGGTTCTTTGCTCCAAAAGAGATGATGAATAATAAAATTAACAAATCACCCTCTTGTTTCCTTTGTTAAAGTGTCTGCCCTATGTAGGTATATAGCCTGTCATTACCTTATTGTCTTGCTCAATTTGGATCAAACATTTGCATATCAAGAGAGAGACAACAAAGACTTAACATTACTTGACTTGACAGGTATTTCACAAGATCAGGTGCAAATTCTCCTTACTACTTTGCATACATGGTCTGTAATTCTTTTGGGAGAGTTTTTTAATCATGTCATTTTTGTCACCACTTTGTAGTAAGTGTTGTCTGTAATTCAAAATAAATTTGTGTGGATTGGAATTAAAGGTGACATATTTAATCTCTATAGCGGACTCAGCGAATTCCCAAGGATGCAAGACACCCTAGTAATCCTGAAGAATTTGCAAAGATACTGATTGAGAAACTGGAAAAGGTCAAGCTTGAGCGGGAGCTTAACGAGAGAGAAGCCCACAACTTGTCTACTCATTTGGAGGTAAGTTACTACTCTCTGTTCAGTCCTGTGATTTCTCTTAAGATTGGGATAAGTAGCATGGCCAAAAGAGGCCCATTTGTGTGGGCATTTGATTAAGCTTAGTAATATGTTTAACTTAATTTAAGTCAACTACACACACCTCTTGATCAGTTTGCCCTTTTCAAATTTGTCTTACTCTGATCTTGTTAAATTTTAGGCACCAAGGAAGTCAATTCTCCAACAAGCCATTGAAGCAAGTCAAAAGCTTCCTCTCAGCACCATGGCAATGTCAGTTGTTTCTGAGCCTGCAGCTACTTATAGAGAAGCTCACCAAAATGAAAATCCTGTTGCTGGAGTAGAAAGTTGTGGATCTACCACCTCTGCTGCACCAGTAGCTCTGGATTCATACAATCGTTGCAACCAGCCCCAGCAAATTCCAAGGACAAAACCACCAGCTCCTGAGTTGAAAGAAACAGCAGTTGAACTGCAACCCAGCAACCCTGCCAAGGATGGTAATGTTTGGGAAGTTCGTCCTACCCGCAAGGATGACAACATTCCTTTCCTACCTGTCAATCGTCATCGCATTTTGCAGTGGATGGAGGAAGGTGAGCAGGCTCAACGAAGTCCTTCTCGAGAGTCCAAACCCCACCGTCATCATTCTCCTTCAGCAAGAACAAGCGCAAGGAGCAGACAGTCAACTGCTGGCTCTATCAGGCAGCCAGAAAAGAGTTCATCTCGTCATTTACCTAACCAACCCATTGCTTCTGATCCTCTGATGCCCCCTCTTCCTGCACCTCATGCTTCGTCTGTCTTGGAGGAAACCAATAGGAGGTTAATAGAACTGAAAGAGAGTGAGAGACGGAGTAAACATCATGCAAAGCAAAGGTAGGTGTGCAGCCAGAAAATAACCGTTTTGATAGTACATGTAAATAGTGGATGGTGGTGGCCACATGGTTAGTGTCCTGGGTTCTAGATTGGGAAGTCTGGATGCGGGCCTAGGTTGAAGTCATTATGTTTGTGTTTTGGGGCAATACACTTCACTGGGGTGTTTAAAACATGAATATTTGGCAAAATGATGAAATATGACTTCTTTCATCATTTTGCCATTTCGTGTTTTAAACATGCCCTGCTTTACCCTCACTGTGATTTGTCTAACTGTGGCAGTAACCATGTAATACACTAGTATGCCGACTGCAGGAGAATGCAAATATTCTAGTAAGAATAACAAAATTGAATTTGAAAAGTCCCAGAATTTTACTGGAACAAAAAGCAACAAGCCATGGTGGCATCGAAAGTTTATTGTGAAGCTACATGTATATATGAATTCCACTCACATAGTATTTAGTTTTTTACCACTGCATATGTAATAAATTAGATATTTTGTTTCTCATTTAGGTCACATGTAGCGGACACGGACACCTCATACAGAGAAAAAAACAGGGCATCATCTTGTTGTTCTACAACGGACTATTCAAGTTATGGACAATCCTCTTGTGCAGTTCATGAGCGACATCACAGGGGTGCACCCTCTGTAACAGGCTCATCATTGATGTCATCTGTATCACATTCTGATTCAATTAGTAAAGACAGTGGGTTCAGTGGATCAGTAAAAAGGAAGGACAAACATAATAATAACGATGACATGATAACAGTAACATACTACTTATGGGGAGAACCCATTCCTTATAGAACATCAGTTCCTGGAAAATCTGTTACTCTTGGGCAGTTTAAAACTTTGTTACCTCCAAGAAGAGGAAATTACAGGTAAGCATCACTTTTTTTACTTTTAATGATTATTCCATGAGCACAGAAGAGCCCTACTTGGTGGCCTGTTTATTACATTGATTTAACATGAAGTGTTTCTGGACCTGCACTATTAATGCTATTCACTGAGACTTTTGGGATGGAATGAAAGAATAAAACAAAAATTCACTCTTTTTCTGTGTCAATGTTGTCCGTTCATATTTGAGGGAACTTTAAGCAAATATTGCTTGAACAGCACAGGAATTATGATGTCTTTTTATTAATTTCATTGGATCAGTAGTAAACAAAACTCAATACACTCTTAGACAACTACATGTAAGAATATGAACAGTTCACATCAATACAGAAAAAAAGTGGAGTTATTTGTAATCCTTACAATTTTAATATTTTTGCTAACTGTACTACGCTTATAAAAGAGTGTTGCATACTTCTGGCCTCTGGCTAGTTTGAGACGATTTTCTGAGCCTTGCACTGCTCCCCGACAAAACAAATGCCTGGATCTGGCTATAAAGGGGCTACCGGTCTACCACCTGCACATGTCTTACAAGCACATGATACTGTGGTTGATATTGTTTACTGATGAGATTTTTAAATTTTACTTCACAAAAAATTGCGACCTTGTAATGGTCAACTTAATCTCTTCTCTTTCCTGTTTGCAGATTCTGTTTCAAGACATCTTCCGATGACATAGAGGGCGGAGTTGTTTATGAAGTAGTGAAAGATGACAATGTTGTTTTACCGACTTTCGATGGCAAAGTGGTGGGCAAAGTAGAGAGAGTGGACTCTTAAGTGCTCAGAAATTCTTACCATTTTTAAGACGAAATTGTACTTTTAATACTGAATGTTTTATATTCAGAAATGATTTTTAAATATTATAAAGAATACAGGGCGTATAAACCCCTTTGGAGTGCCAGAGAATTGGCATTGCGTTTGTATATAGACGTATAATATATTTGTAAATGCTATGTTAATGTTGTATAATTTTATGGTTACCAAGATTAAATATTATTTTCCATAGAAAATGGCTCATTCAGTTTTTTTTGTTTTTGTTTTTTTTTTTCTTCCATCCACTGAGATCCAGGGACAGTAGGTCCTGATGATGGTTGTTTTGTTTATTCAGTAACTTACCCCAAGACAAATGGAATTAACTACTAGGTAATATCACGGGAAACATATTAATCCTAATTTTGGCATGAAATTTCAGTGTTAGTTTCGTGTGAAATTACAAAATTGCCATGGCAACGTTTGATGCGAAATTTCTCGATACAATATACAAATGAGAAACCCACGATTGTAATTGTTATTTGAGTGTAATTTGTCACCCATGATATTAAGAGGTAATCAAGCGGTATACTTGTGAAATTAAGAAATAATTTCTCTTGTGTTTTATCAAAATTCTATTAATTTCTCTTACCTTAAGGGTTTGAAAAATTATTAGAAGTTTGATAAAACACACATGAAATTAATTCCCAATTTCAATTTCAAATAACTTTGCACAATGTGGTACTGGTGTACATAGTAAACAGTACCACATGAAAGTACTTTAGGTTTGAACTTGGGTGCCCATTTCAATGGTAACCCACCAGGGTTTCTTCAAAAGTCGAAACTACTCTGATTAATCACTTAGGCAGGGCAAGCTGAGCGGGGTTTGGGGAGAGTGTTCTCCCTGTATAATCTCCTATCTCCATCCACCCAACAAAGGATATAAGATATAAGATAAGATGCAGGCCATCCAACACCGAAAACACAGAAAAAAAATTCCTTTTTTACCAGTCCTCTCTGGCCCGGGTAGTTGAGATTTTATTTGACAAGTATCCAGGCTCCCCGCAAGCGTTATGCGAAGCTGCCAAATGTTAATGGTTCATTTTCTAGTGGTAATGAGTGTGGACCAGTGTGTCCGCCGACGTTCTCCCTTATCACGATAATAGCGGTGGCCGTTCACCCAAAAACAACGTTGGGCGTGGTCCAGTTTTCAGTTTATCAGATATAACTACAAACAAATGCAAGTGGAGGAAAAGTCTAACGATGATTATAATACGGCCCATAACGTTGACAAAAGCCAAAGAAACAATTACGTTTCCACATTGTCATTTTTTGACCTTCATCTGGCTGAGAACGTCCAACTTCAAATCTTCCTGGCCGTTTAATAGAGGTATAAAACAAAAAAAATCACTCTTGAAACGGCAAGAAGCTGGCCGCAGCCGCTTAATAGAGGCGGCCGTTGAATAGAGGTTTTTATTACAGTGTATAGCCGACAATTTTTCCGGAGCTTTAACCGCTGCCGCCAAATAAAGGTTGGCCGCTTAATAGGGGGCCGCTTAATAGAGGTTCCACGGTACTTGCAATCCGGCTATCTCGCATGCACAGCTGAAAACGGAGCGTAAACGTTTAGGGTGGGGTCTTTTTAATTTGTATTCATGTGAAAAATGCTTTTGATTGCTATGTGACCCTATGTGCCGTCATAAGAACGCACAGTTCTGATCGAGACTTTGTTTCCGCAAATGGCAAAGTAAAGGATTGGGCATCCGGCAGGGTGGGGAAAGGACTGGATGTAACCTATTAGGAGGAGTGGGGTGGGGGCGTTTAATCTGAAAGCGAGATGCTCAATAGCGTAAATAGGTTTTGACTAAAATTAAACTCCCTTTGCTGTGACCATCATTAGATCAATGGCTCTTCTTCCAGTTTAAATCTATATTGCTGCCACATGGATACATACCATAAACTGTTTCTACTTCATGACGCGCGGCTACGTTAGTCTGCTGTAACGATATTCAGTGCGCTGGTCGAGTTTTCAATTTAAATTTGAAGAACGGTTCTTTTTAATACGCTCCTGTTGAAAATGATATTAATTTGAATCAAAGTTTCCCACATTACGTTCCCGTTACTTGAACACGACGCAACATCACCTAAATTCTCACTATTTCGGGGAGGTGGTGTGGTTAGGGGTGGGCTCGTTACTTTCGGGATTTATTCGTCTGCAGTCCCCCCAAACGAAAATATGTTTCGGTGCCGAAAATACCGCTAGTGCAACATAAAATTGGGAGATGAGATAAATCGTTTATTAAACTCACAACTTGCAGCTATAAGCTGAATTACTTGTGTTATATACTACATGTTTAAAAAATTCAAACTATAAAAATTCCTAACTATACATAAAAAAACTATATAATAATAAAACACATCAAGCTAGTATAAAATTCTATTTACAATTGTTGTTTATTTGCATAGTGCATTATGAAAGTATTTCTAAACCTCTTTGTTTTTACATTCAGGATTGAAAACACATGCCTAGTCCTGAAATTATATCTCTCACTGTCATTGCGCGCGGGCAGCAGGCCAGCTAGTTTATGCTGGTCATTACTCTCTGCAATTTGTTTAAACAGAATGTTACATAATTCCTCACGTCTATGAAAGAGTGAAATTGGTATTTGTCATTACCTGTGGCATCGGCGACTTCTAAGCGCACATTTTCTGCCCTACGAAGACTACAAACCTACCGTCCTTAGATGCACTATGAAGCCGGATCGTCTAAACAACTGCCTCTTGCTGCACTGTCATAAGTCTATTACGGTCACACTTAACACTGGAGACACCACAAAGATGTTTGTTTGAGCAAAAGAACAACTCAAAACACAATTTGGAAAATACGAGTAGAGATGATGTGCATGGCCAGGAGCCATAATCGGGGACGGAGACCGTAAGCGCGCGCCATTTCAAGTATTGGGGTTGTCCCCATGATATGGGACAATAATTCTATTTTTAGAACAAATTGCGCCATCACCTGCGGCACACGCGCGTACATTCTGCGAGGATTTCTGCGGATGTCGCGCGGGGGAAATGGCGTCCGAAATTCCCGAAATTTTTCACGTTTTTGGCCCACAACTCAACGCGTTTACGTTTGTTGGAATTTTGCTTAATTAAGTATCTTCGTCGTAAGCTGCTGCAGTTTGAGTGAAGTAAGACCGTGTCGAATTTAGGTATGTTCCGCTTTAAGCTTATTTATAATAAAGTTTCCATACAACGCGCGCTCTGATTGGCTGAAAGAGCGTGCTTTATCAGAGAACAGAGCACGGGTTGATGACGGTAACTTGGCTTTCAAATTTTTGCTTCGGAATTTTGACAAATTTGACCCAAATTAAACATCCCCTGTGATTCAGACAAACGCAATGGAAACGAGCTATTTGTCTGTAGTAAATATGGCTCACAGAGACCATTCGGTTAGCAACAGTAGTGTTAAAACTGTACTAAAATAAGAAGTTTTGCTAGATTCCCGCCGACAAAACACGTAGCGAAATAAACAAATTCTCAACCTAAACAGTGCTTCGATAAAAGACATTATATTTGTTACGAAGGCAGAAATTATACTTAAGAAGTAAAACAACGACAGAAAACAACAACTAAACCGTCTCTGTTTACGATGAGAAGCTTTATTTTTGTAAAAATGCTCAATTGCTCAAACAACACTTACATGTAGTGTAGTAATGCTCGTTCTCCGGTCATCGCAGCGAAGTGAACCGACGAGTGGTCAGTGCAAAGCTTGCTCTAATATTCTCTTCTGTGCTTGGAGTAGAACCAGTGGGAGCCGTTTAGTCTTTCTAACTCTTACGCTAGTTCGGGCAATCTTGCTGCATGCGGCTACAAGCCGTAAATAACTGTAGCTCCGTTCAAATTCGACTTGGCATTTTGCATTTTCATCCGCAGGCTTTGAGCTCCCCGTTTCGTAATTTCCACTGGAAAAGTGCACGTTTTCATGGGCCACAATATGGCCGTATTCCTCTGGACTATAAACCTTCACCTGCCTTTAGATCCGTATTTAAAATTTAACTGAAAAGCGAACTTCGAAGGCATCGTTCTTCTCTCGAAAGCCGCTCAAACTACTCGAAACTGAAAGCTTAGCTGAAGGCCAGTTTGTGATTGACAGCTGTCGCTTCGTTAGCCAATCAAATTATTTGAACAATTCTAACAAGGATTCTGATTGGCTTATTTTAGCGTGCTTTATCAGAGAACAGTTCACGGCTGACGCCACTTTTGCTCGTTTGGAAAATAAACTTTGGTTTGAAAAAATTCAGCCAAATTCGTGAGGAAATTATCGGATTCTTTATCATAAAACAAATAAAGAAGCCTCGACTGTGCTCTGTTCTGTTGTAAAGCACTTAGGAAGCAGTAGAGCACTCAAGAAGTAGGGAAAAACACTCGACTACGTCTCGTGTTTTCCCCTACACTTCTTTCGTGCTCTACCGCTTCCTAAGTGCTTTACAACAGAACAGAGCACAGTCGAGGCTTCTTTATTTGTTAAATATATCGCTGACCAAGTTGTGTTCCGACGGATGCTTCTTTTACATGAGCTGTACATTACTCCACTTTAAATTTCACATATGTTGAAGATTAACAGCTTTTCCATTACAAAGCAAAAAACTACCTGGATATATTTAGATATAGCAGAGCTTCAGGACTTCATGGTTTCCTAGCTCCTCTTACCACACGCTTACTAGGAATTTGCCAGTCTATCGCGACCGAAAAGTAAAACAAAATAATTGCTAGTTAAAGTTTCGCCTGAATTGTAAGCAACGCTTGATGTTTCATCAAGGCCCAATAACTTTACGTCCGTAGATACTGCTCAGTTTTATTCGTGTAAAAATCCAGAAATTCTCTGTTGTCGATGAATGAGAGCGCCCGCCGATGCGTGTTTTGTACAGTCAATGACAAATTGGACCTCCGCCGCCGCACTTTCGTACATCGAACTCAAACAATAACTCTATAGTTTTTAAATATGTTTAAGATTGATAAATGTTTAAGAGCATATTAAAAGCTAAGCTGGAAATATGTGAATAAAGCAGAAATAATCAGCAAAGTCACAATGACGCTTTCTTTAATCAACTTCGAATAACGATTTCGATTTTGTTGATCGAGTTATCAAAACTCCTTGTCTATTTTCATTTTCGCAGTGTAAAACTTCACTATGCTTACGTTGAAGAAACACACATGATGTTAGTAGCCTTTTTTGCATTCGTGAAATTTGTTGCAGCATCTCAGCACAAAAGATAACGAAAGAAATCTTTGTCAAGATTTGTTGACAATTGAAAACACCGACTCGGACTTGAAAGTGCACGAGCTGCACTATGCAAATGAGCTAATTGTACGCGTCAGACTTTCCTTTCAAAAACTTTTGGAAACTCACCAAAGAAGCAGAAACAATAAGAAACCATCAAAACAGGTTTTGGTTATGATTAACCATTGTCTGAGAAACTCACAAATTAACTCGATACCAGAGTATGAACAAACGCAAAGTCATACGCGTGAGCTTACAACAAGCACGAGCAGATCTTATTATTCATTCCCAGCGTGAGATTAAAGTCTTGTTTTCGACCCTGAAAAACCCACCTTTTCCGTTAGCTCAGAGCGTAAAACTACATATAAGCGCCCTGGTTCGTATTCCCTGCCTTATTCCCTGCCATCGCGGTGAAAAATACGCAAGATAATCTCGCAACTCTCACCATTTGATCACGCAACGTGACAGCATCCACGCGAGAGCCCCCGACATGTGCGTGGATCCGCGCGGATATATGACGTCAGGATGGCGCAATTTGTTCTAAAAATAGAAAAATTGTCCCATATCATAGGTGCGCGCGGATCCCAAGACTTACGGTCTCCGTCCCCGATTATGGCTCCTGGCATGGCTTAACAGTGAGCCCCTCGTGTTTCAAAACGCTCCACCACCTCTGTTTCTAATGACCCCCCCCCCCCCCCACCACTCTGCCTCCGGTTAGTAACTCGCTCGGGGGAAAGGGGAGGGGGGTGAGGTTAATTCTCAGAGCATGCAGGCTGAATATCGAGAATTCTTCAGCACGTTCTGTAAAAGGAATCGAACATATTTCACTCAGTCAGCGTTTGTTGGTCTCAGTTGCTAAAAATAATATCGTGTAGAATCGCTGAGGGCAAGAAAGACATAACAAGTGACTTACTAAACAAAACAACGAAACGAAAAGTTTTCCTGTTTAACACATTATAAGTTATATTGTACAGCGAACGGGAAGATAGCGTTGTCCGTAAGACATGCCGGGCGATCAAAGCTTTGGGTTCTCTCTTTTCCTCCCGAAGGACACTCGTGAGTCGTGACTTGTACATGATGTATACACCGCGCTATATTCGGTTTCGCCGAACACGAATTTGAGACAACATTTGATACTCGTCGTATTTTAATGTTGCTAAGAGGAGGATGGAGGATGGAGGTGGAAACTTTATTTCAAATCAAATATGAAAAGGGTGGAAAGTATCACGGTTGATACCTGATTGGAACACAAGCTAACTTGCTTTACTTTTCAACTCAAAAGTTTCTTTATTTATTCTCACATTCACAATACCTACAGTTCATACAAGCACGTGAAAAACAAACCTCACTTAAAATACTTAGGTGGCAGATCCAGGCTTCCAAGCCAACGACCTGAAATAAAACGCTGGGACTCGGCGCAAACAGCTGCACGAGCGAAAAATATTTTGGCCTTGTGGTCTAGGATGCAATACCTTGATCTTCTTACCTTATACTTAAAGCAATTACAAAAAATAAAAAAGCCAAAAAAACCCAATATTTAGTTGTTTTCCTGCCAGTATTCTTGAAGGGAAACACAAAGTCAATCTAAATACTATCAAGCGTTACCTTTATACGTAGCGAAAGGCAAATGCAAAAAAATACAAAACAGTTTCTCCCCTTTGTCATGATGTGCTTTTTAAGGAAATATATCGTCACTTTTGTAAGAAAGCAGTGTTTATAAAACCATGATAAAACGCAAATAACTTCAAGAGTTACAAACATTTTATAGATAAAAAATTTGCTTTCTGCCAGTTTTCATTCAAGAGGATGGAAATCAGTAAGTATTGGAGAGAATACAACTGGTTGTTTCAGCTCAAAATAAAACAGTTCTTCCAGAGTGATCAATGTTCTCAGCATACTGAAAATTCGATTTTTTTTCCCTGAACAATTAACCATGGAAAATAATGGCTCACGCTATGTATCTGGTGAAAGAACAGTCATTTCACATTTCACGTCTACCAAAAATGCCAATTCACATGCAAAGGGTACGTAGAATAACAGTAGCGGATTTAGGGAAGAGGCCCGGTGGGGCCCGGGCCCCCCTTATTTTGGGAGGAAGAAAAGCCGGCTGGGCAAGCAAAACAAACCGCTCCCCCCCCCCCACCCCTTCCCCGCCCCCCTAAGCTCAAGGTCTGGATCCGCCACTGGATATTGATATCCATGGAGTAGACGCAAGCAGTTTTCACACAGTTAAACCGTACACAACATAATCAAGTGACTCAAATCTGTACAGAACCACCATCTTTTCTAATTATTCGGGCTACATAGCTACGTATACCTGAAAATTTAGTAAAAACAAAAACGTTTGAAAAAATTGACAAAGGGGAACACTTTTTTCCTGAGCGAAAATCTTCTCTCTAGCTATGGAACTTTTCTACATGTACAGTGATACCTTCCTTGTTAACAAAGGTTGAAAAACTACATATTAAAATTAAAGAAATTTCCCTGGAAAAGATATTAAATTTCCTTATCCTGAGCCTTAGACAAGAGTAAAAGTTCCTTAGCCAAAAATTCTTGAAATTCTTCGCAAATTCATTTGCAGATGTATTCGCAACAGATAACAGAATTTGTGCGGAGCTGCAAGAAACAGTGAATTATCGAATAGCATACAGTAGTGAAATAATATGTTTTAACTTCCTTGCAATCCATTTCCCACCGTCTGTTCACAGGTGAAACTATTAAAAAGTTTATAGAAAATATCTTCTAAAGAGAACAAACAGCTACACTAGCGCAGTGTAATTATAATAAAGCGACACTGATTACCGTGTTTTACGTCTGTTGTTTCCTTTGTCGTTTGCTTTGTAGCGTAACAGGAACCACAATCATGGCTCCTGAGAGTAATCAATAAAAAATTAATTCAAATTAAACGCGACTCCCTGAATTCGAAAATTGCGAAAATTAATACTCGGCGAGAAAAACCAGTTTTTCACATCCGCAAAAATTAGTTCCCGCAAAATACAAAAAGACGCCGACCCGCAAAATTAAACTTCCGCAAAAATTTCGTGCCCCACGGTAGAGACGACACGTCACATGAGTTTACCCTCGCATAAGCACGAGCAACCTACGCAGGCGCAGTAAAATGTTGATAATTAGCGCCTTTTGCTAGGATTATTGGGTCTGAGTAAAAGGCTTATGCTTATGAGCTAGTGATAAACAGTCTTTAATCTGTGTGTATAATGTTTATCTTGACATGAAACGAGCTTAGTATTTTTCTTATTAATTTTGGGGAACAGGGGAAAAGATTTGAGGACTCTGTTTTTGGGTGGGTTGCTAGCATGGTTATTCTGCTTTTCTTTGCATTGTTGAATGTATTCTGGACGATTGCTATTAAGTTAAAAAATATTGCTTACCTCCAGTTTGAATCCTCGTCGCTGTCATGGAATTTTCCAGTTTTTTGGCGTGGTATATCGGGTAGTCTGCACAAAAAGCTGCCAACTCATCGCTCAGTACAGACCTATCAGTCATTTCACTACCAACTGTCCACTTGTTGTCAATAATTGTCGCCTTGCTGGTAGTCCTCTACAAGATTGAGAATAGCGAGCAGTTTCTTTCATGCCACAGTTAAGTGGTAGGCATGAATTAAGAATTATTTATCGGCAGCATGCTGGTGCTACGAAGCGGCAGTGACACCATTCACTTAATAATCAATAAACGATCCATGTCTAATCAAGGAATAATCACTGTCATTGATGAGTTAGACTACGAGTAGTCCCTCTTTCGCTTAGTCCGTCGTGCGTGACGCGAAAGAAAACTGCGAGAAAAAAATAGCCGCGCGAAACGCGGCTATTTTTTTTTTCTCGCAAACGTAGCTATTTTTTCCTCACAGTTTTCTTTCGCGTCACGCACGATGGACTAAGCGAGGGAGGGACTACTCGTAGTCTATTGACGAGTAATCAATAATATCAGTGAAAAATCTAAAATCACAGGTCACAGAATTTTCAGTCATAGAGAAGTCATTAATTGGTACGTGTCAAAAATCAATGATCGATCAATTGCTAATTCATTGATTACTCACTGATATCTGCGCAGCGTGAATGTTAGCCTCCTACGCAGACGCTCTTGGGCTCGTCACGCAATCTTCCTTCCCACGAAGATTGCGTGACTAACCTAAAGAATGTCTGCGTAGGCGGCTACGTTAATGTCTGACATTAACGTATTATTACCTTAGCTCCGTCCAAGTCATTTACGAGTTTTCTTGGTGTCGACAGTTCTTTGTCCAGTGGCAGAAGGTAGCAGACTTTCTTTTCTGGTAACAGCAGCATGCTCAAATTCTGTTGTGCAGAAAATAATCAAAATAATGATGCTAAAATTAACAAATAAAACTTTGATTTTGAGGCAGATATGTCAGCAACTTGAACTGCTGGAGCCTGCTGTCGCCAGCACACCTTCTGAGGTTGATAGTCTTGATAGGGACCCTCGATAGCGAACTGAAAAAATTATCTCTCCATTTCAGTTTCCAGCCTTCAGGTGAGCGCCCGTACCTAGCTAGCTAAGGCCCCATTTATATGGTATCGGTTACCCAAGACAACCCTCTTCCCAAGTTACCCTAACCTGAGTATCAGGCCTTTCTTAGCAAGAGGGTAGGGGTAGGGGGAAATTGCAGGGTGTTTTCCTCCTCCTACCCCGCGAGTAAGAAAAGCCTGACGCTCAGGCTAAGTTACCCTAGCCGAGCCAACGTTTTACTTAGCTTTGTAAAATTCAACTAACTGTTTACAAGAGAATCGCGAACACGTCTCGGGGGGCAAGACAACTCGGGTGGGCGAGTTGTCTCTCCTCGGCAGGTAGGGTAACCCTGGCAGGCCGGACAACTTTTCTTCATATAAACACTTTGGCTCGCCTAACTGAGACAATTCTCGGCGTGGCGAGTGTCACGCTATGTCTAGAAATTCGTATCAAAAAAGTAAGAATTAACTTCGCAAAACGCACTTTGATCGAATAACCGAGGAAAACTCAAAGAAAGAGGAATATCTGCAAATTTAATTATTCAATGAGGGTCATCAATAATCGGGTGAACTTCGACTCGGCCTATAGAGACAACGTTTTCACATAGTCTACATATAAACGCCCGATAAAGTTGCCTCAAGGGGAGGGTTGTCTCGGGTACCTGAGACCATATAAATGGGGCCTAAATAAACATTATATATCACTATGAATCATCACAAAAATGCATCGTTGAATAAATAGCTGAAAATATTTTGTTTCGGTCTTTTTAATAGGCCCAATAATTTGGATTGGAAAAACTAACAAACTAACTTTCCTCGGGGGACCAGGGAACATAAGTTAAAAAGACGAAAAGGGAGGAAGATGAAATGCTTGGGGTTAAACAGCTTCTTTCCTCGCGTGAGAATTGTAAAGAAATTCAAAAGAAATTACTTCGATTTAATCATGTGCAAAATCACGCCTGACAGCTTCAGAATAGACAGAATGTTTTACCTTTTTAATTAACTTGTATTTTAGTGTTGTTATTTTAGTTTTCCATAGGGCGATAAGGGAGACTGCGGTCTTTGACTGTAATTATGCACCTTATTGAAATTTTTCAAATTGACGTCAGTCTTTCATGCGTCAGTCCTGTTATTGATCATGAATTTCGTCATAACATTGTCAAAGTAGCTGTGGATCCACGAGGCGATAGCCTTGTGTTTTACGATAACAAATTGTCCGCTCTCGCTCGTTGCCGCATCGCATAAATTATAAATTCATGCGTCTGTCCGTTTATTGACCATGAAAATTAGCCAATGATCGCGCGAGAATTTCTGCAGTTATGGTAAAAAAGTGTCCGCATTCATTCCATGAATCCGCTGGCTGAAGCTACAAGATCGCTTTGCAAGTTATGAATTCCTGTAACCACACACACCATCCGGAAGTCAGTGTTGTTGTTTTCTTTTTTTGGACTTTGACTCTTGTCAATAGAAGAGAACCTGTCATTTTAGATTTTACAATTTGTCGATTTAACAACAAGTCGATAAATAAATATACAGGAAAGAAGAGAAAATGAGGCTTCCAGAAGAACTGGCAACGAACTAAGTCACCGGCCATAAAATCTGACAAACGTGTAACCCTTCCATATTTACCAGCTCCCCAAAGGCAAAGCTGCTTGGACATTTTTTCTTTTTTGTTTTGAAGTTAAGAGGCTTACCTTCTTAAAGTCATGCAAAACATTGCTGGCTTCCGCGTCTCTTTGAGCAGGAACTTTAAACAGTTCTGTTTGTTTCTCTGTGTCCACCTCGATCGTCTCGTTGTATTGTTTCCCAGACTCACTGATTTGAACGTTGTGATCCACCTAAGAATACGAGTGACGTCACTTGAGTTAGTTTATAGTTTCACTTATAAAGAAACAGGCTGGACTGCTTGAAGAAGCAACTAAGAGGTCCTAAGAGAGAAGCTTCAGACACAAACAACTTATAACCTTTCTTTGTTTCATGTCATTTCAGTGTGGCACGAGTCATGTACCCTGGAGATTAAAATGTTGAGTATCATTGGCTAATTTGAAGAAGACATTCGGAAAACTCTACTCCACATGTCTCTCAGAAAGAGAGAATAAACTTGGACAAAACTACAACCAGGGAGTCTGAAGATATCACTCAGCTCAATACGTAATGATTTTAAGAACTGCCGGAAACCACCACTTGCTGAGATGATGACGAAAGACCGGGCACAAAACAAGTTTTTTTTAGCAAAAAAATAGACAAAAACTTGTGCCACGAAATAACTTCTCTACATATGCTTCAGTTTTATACTGTTTACTATGAAAACTGGACTCACCTTTACAGAGGCAGAATCTGCAGTGTTGTTCCCGCATCCGGTGCAGACAGGATTGGCAGAGGCCAAGTTCACTGAGGCAAGAAACAGGACAAACAAGAATGTCACCTGGCTACAGACAAGGAAAGTTTGCTGAAAAAAAAGCCAACAAATATAATTCAAATTAAAAAAAAAACATAATAACTTGTAATCTTGTTTGATGAAACGAATCATTTTCGTAATTTGTAACAACTAGTTTTAATAGAATATCCTTGCGGGGAGCCTCAGTCACGACAAATTTGATTAGAAATATGACTTTAACTATAACATGATCGCCCTTAACTTTTACAAAGTGGACACTGTTAATCAGTTGCGGCCTATGTTTTAGAAAGAAACAAAAATGCAAAGAACCTATTTGCGAAAATAAATCTTTCATTTCTCAACTACCAGAAGAATAATATTCAGTAAACTAAAAGCTTCGGTCACATCATCAACTAGCAAAAGAATCCGAATATATGAAATTGTGTTTTGTTGTAGAAATGACTCCCACTGAGTGCGTTATTGCCATGGATGAAACATGAAAGACTTGATCTAAGTTTTGTTCAGTTGATGGGACCACTGTTTTAAGGCCGATCTATACCTTTCTCTGTTCACTTACATGCAGCATGGTTCAATCGCTTTTTCGCTTAGCTTCTCCTATTTTCTCTGTCTTCTTGTTCTTCGTCGTGTTGCTAGTCCGTCGTTGAATTGCTGCACTTGTGCTGAGTTTCGTCTTTCTATATGCTATGTATGATGCTTTGCCATGCCATAGTTACGTGCGTAGAATTTAACGTTTTAGCGCGGTGTTTACTATTTTGGTCAAATCTATTTTGCTTACAGTAATCACAATCCTTTCAGCAACTGTGAGCACGGAAACTGGAATGCTGGTGTTTATCAAACAGGCCAAGTTCTGTAAAGATGACTAAACACTGACTAAACTCCAGATTAAAGAGAAATTTCTGAATTGTAACATTTGTGACAGAATTGCAAAATACTAAGCAGTGAGCCCTGTACATTTTGGTTGATCACACAAATAGTTTGGTATATTTTCCTTGTTTTCATCTCATTCCATCAGTTGTTATGAGTTTTAGCGCACCCCTGCCTCGCTCTTGCTACCTCCTTGTTTAAATCTCACGTACCCCTTGTAATCCACACAGGCAAGACTATGCTCCTTTAGCTTATCAAGTATATTACACCCACTGGTGGCGTAAAGCAAAGATGCATGTAAAGATTTAAAAACAGCTGTTTTAGTTTCCACGGTTCCGTCACCTGTTTTTACGATAAATTGTTTGCTTATACGTTCTGGAAGCTAACAAATTCTCTTTTAGCTCAGTACCAGTTTGAATGCCTTGACAATTTTAGTAGGAATTTAACTCTACAGAACATGAACGAAAACATTCAGTTCCTGTCAGTTGGTCCTGGTATTATATGTGAAATGATACTTATGTCGTTATTAAAAAGGCTTGTAACATGATACTTTCGTTCATGTAATATGACACTTTCGTTTACTCGACAACGTATCAGTTTCACACAATGTTTCTGATTCTTGGAAACTGCTTAACTTCCTTCAGCTGTATTGTATTAAGAAACTTGAATGCTTACCAAAATAGCTTTTCAAAAAAAAAAAAACAAAAAAAACATACAAAATGGACTTTTCAGATCAATAAAGTGATATTCAAATTGCCGTGAACAATATTCTAACACTGACATTTGATTCCTAGTTTTACATGAAAGGAGGGAATATACCAGAAAAACGTTTGTTAGGTTTTGCATGAGAAAAAAATGCGGCAAAGCAGTTGCATCATGTATGCGTCAGCATGATATTATTGCCTAGTTTCTTGATTTTTGTTCGACTCTGTTGGATGTTTCCTGTTTGAGCAAACACTTACCGATCTTCCCTTGGTGAGACCCCCCACACCGTTTTTTACCAAATTTTGGATGATAATAAGGCTTAACATATAATTTTTTTTTTTACACTTTATTTCAAACACATAGCACTATATTACAATATAATTTACTTAACCAAATTACACTACTTTACACAACTTACACAACTTACACTACATTTCAAATAGACTACATTAAACTACGTTATACTGCTTTACATACATACATACGACGTGTAGTCGGTGAAAATAAGCTATTATTACTTTTTTTACAGCGAATACTGTGCAGATCATAAAACGTTTTTTTTTCTTTAACTTACAATTCCCTTTTCTGTACATTTCGAGGCATAATTACACTTGTATGTTGACTTAAAATCCTTCTAAATGATACTTGAATTCCAGTTTCCTAGTAAATTCGTTCAAGCTTCCTTGTTTTGAACTAAGCTTATCGTTATAAATATAGTATTTAGCAAACAGAAGGACATAGTTAAGCTTTTTAAACATCTTCTGGGATGAACCGGGGTCAGGTTCATTTGATAATTTCCCAAAGAGTAATTCAATTGTGTTAAGTGAGTAGGAGGTGTCATTTTCCTTATTAAACCACTTAATTACTTCAGAGAAAAATTTTTTTGACCATCGACAATGGATGAATAAGTGGCTTATCGAGTCAGACTCCTGACAGTACACGCATGCACTGTTGCATTGTATACCATGCAGACATAATTCCTTTTTCGTTACAATGATTCTGTGTAGAAATTTAGAGTAGAATTCTCTTAGTTCATTTTCTTTGCAGATACCTTTTAGGTTTTTGAAGTAGACATTAAATTCTATATCACTAGTCTGCAAATCACGAGTCCATTTTCCAGGCGCCTTAACATATAATGATTTATCTAGAAGTCCAGATTTGTGCGCTCGTGTTTTAGCAATGACGGAAAGTGCAGTGTCAAAGCGTTGATCAATGCTGCGGTCAGTTTTGCGCCCGGGGGAGGAGGGTACTTCCAGAAAAGCTGGGTGGGGGTGTGCGGCCCACTTCCCAAAACCCTTACCCTATTTATGACCAAACTCTGCGATTTTTCGCTATCCTATTTATGACCTGGCCGAAAACTCGATACCCTATTTATGACCGTTGTGTCTGGCACAGTTGCCCTAAACATAAGTTATGAAGGGCTTTTGTTGATGGTCTTATTGATAATGATGAAAAAGTAGCTTCTTCTAAGAAACATACCCAATTCAAGACTAGAGTGCTAAAACCATACCCTATTGAAGACCAAAATGACCAAAATCGATACCCTATTTATGACCAAAACGGCTGAAAAACCCTACAGTTTGAAGCCGCATATAACTACATAGCCCATATAAGGGAGTTCACCCCCCGGGGTTTTGCGTTAGACCGCCAGAGAGATTAAAAGCTGGAGTATTAACTTCTAAACGTTTTGTTCTAACCAGCGAGAGACGCGAGATTTAAACAAAGAAGTGTTAATAAGGAAGTGTCGCCGGTCACGGTTAGTGTACACAGAAACTGAAATTAAGCAAATAAAATATAATAAATAAAAATAAATCACTTTATTTAAGTGTCAAAGTGTTTAGCACTGCTGTACTAATTGTGGACCCTGAAACAAACAAACAAATATTGTAAATTAAACAGAAACTTGTTAAAAATCTCAGTTGGAGGGAGGCTGACCAGTTGGCTATTTACAAAGCGTGGAGGAGTTGAACCTGGGACCACCAAACACAAATCCCTCCAGCTAGTGGCAGGGAAGAGGATTTGAACTCGGGACCTCCGGATTACAAATTCAGCGCCCTAACCATGAGGACACGCGGCATCCCATAAACAGCAAGTGATGGATGGAGAAGAATACGGACGCTAAGCAGAAATATCCAGTTTGAGACATCAAGTTCGTTCTGCCAAGGTGTCAGCACAAAAGGTGCAACTTTTGATGGAATAGTTTCTCTGATGCAGAAACGGAATGTTTAGATACTACCGTATTTAAATTTTTTAGTTCCAGTTCGTGAATTGTAGAAGCACAGCAAGCAAAAACATTCACCACTCGCTAAAACATCAAAACTTTGCAAATGAATACATGAAAGATCATATATTTGAACTGCGGAGAAAGATATATAGACATGACTGATCATCGCAATTATATACACAACTTAAGCAGTTGTGAAAAAATTCAGGCCTGGACGGGATTCGAACCCATGACCTGTGCGATACCGGTGCAGTGCTCTACCAACTGAGCTATCAAACCAACTGGGAGTTGGTCACATTGTGAGCTCGTAATATACCCGAATACCTGATAGCTCAGTTGGTAGAGCACTGCACCGGTATCGCAGAGGTCATGGGTTAAAAACCCGTTCAGGCCTGAATTTTTTCAGGTTTTAATTTCACAACTGCTTTTAGGCGGTTGTGAAATTGATCGCAGTTATAGACACAACTTTTAAAAAGTTATGTGTAACTGCGATGATCAATCATGTCTTCACATCAAAACTTTATTAATGAACTCCTTCATTTTCGATGTCAGTGATGCATAACATGACAGAGGCAAGTAAGACGAACGGAGGAGCTGAGATTGTCAGGCCCAGACTTGTAGTAAAACAAAGGAATTTGATTTCACCATTTTATGTGATTCTAAATGGTAAAGTTTCTCTAATGCTTAACCTGAATTTTCATTTAGGACCCTGAAGTCTTCTACACTTCCCACTTTAATAGTTAGCGTGAACCAAATGGAGGGAGGAAGAAAGGGAAGAAGGAGAAGTAAACCAGAAAAGCTTAGAGAAGCAATAAAAACAAATTTAACTATACTAGAGTAATTATACAGAAAATAGTCTTGATCCTTCACAGATTAAGGGAAACCACAAAACGAAGTCTTAAAAAGTGATAGAAAGTCTTTCGTACACCTTCAGGAATTTAGCCTAAGGGTCCCTGAGGATGACATTGCGTACTGGGACGCAGTGGCCCACGAACATTACAGAAAACAGCGTCACAAAATTGCATAGCTTTGGCTATTTGAGGTTTTAACTTAATCTTTACCATGGCCTTCCCGCACTAAGAGTTGAGTGCTTCAAATAACAGTGATTAAAACATCATGACATGGCCTTTTTTTCTACCGGATCGGATAGAGAGTCGTACAGAAGAGCTAGGAACAAGTGAGGAGAGAAAAGGGAAACGTACTTCTTCTCACACATCATTGAATAATTCATTACTTTGTTATTCAGGTGGTAAAAAAGGTTTACCAGGTTTACTGTAATCAAGCTGATTGTTATTTTTCAAGCTCTTCCGTTTTGTAATGTCCCTTAGTTCTGCATCAAATAAAGGTTCAAAGGTATAGAGAAATTATACTGTTTTTGTATAAAAAAGTCAATCAGTTTCTTACGATTGTTATCGTGAACTGTAGCATGTGTGGCTGAGAACAGGACTACAAACAAACTGACTGAAAATCGAACCTGAATCTCTTGATATAGTTCATGGACAACTGGAAATAGGAGTATTTATAATCTTACCTATGTTTGCTCTTGTTGGACAACTTACTGACATATTTTGTTGAAGTTTATTAAACAATCATAAGTGGCGCCCAGCATGTTATTATCCAAGCGATCTTAATCCAGAATTTGTCGTCGGTAGCAGATCAGATCTTGCAAGCAAGGCGAGCGTTTGGAGTAAAAACGTGGGAAGAAGGGAGGGGGCTGGATTGAAAAGTGTTACTTGATTGCAAATATTATGTTGGCCTTTCCTTGCTCACTATTTCACTTAAAAAGGGGAAGGAATGGGGAGGGGAGCTCTTTAGAACTTTGGTAGCCGTTTTCCAAAGACTTTGCAGTGTCATCATACACAACATTAGAAATTAATTAATGAAAAAAGGGTAATAAAGAGGATGTTTGTGTGTTTGTTTGTTCTAAAGTAATAAAATTGTTAACAGGAACCAGAAGTTTATCAAGTGATAAGATTCTGAGAGGAACAGATTATAGAAACTAATGCATGGGTCAAACTCAAAAGTTTCTTTATTTGATGTTACACTCATGGTTCCTTGTTTATACAAGCACATGAAGAAACAAATCTTACTTCACATACTTACGTTACAAATATATTCTGCTTAAGGTTCTTCCTCAAATCAATTATTAAAAAAAACACTATTCGTGAAAGCACTAAAGAGTTACCTCATATTCAGTTATTTTTATGCCAGTGATCTTGAAAGAAACACTATTGTCGAACTTTACTTCTAAACTTACCACATATGAATAGAAACATATTATACGTAAAAGCACTAAAAAGCTACCTCATATTCAGTTATTTTGCTGCCAGCAATCTTGAAAGAAACATAACATCAATCTAAATATTGTCGAACTTTACCTTTAAACTTCCCATATAATAATAATAATAATAATAATAATAATAATAATAATAATAAGAAAACGATATATGTAAAAGCACTAAAAAGCAACCCCATATTCAGTAATTTTCCTCTCAGTTTCTTAAAAGAAACGCAACTCTAAATATTGTCGACCTTTACCTTTAAACTTACCATATATCAATAATGGATAAACAAAAGAGTTTCTCTTCTGAAGCAGTTTGTAAAGAACATCGGTTTATCATCTAGTATGTACTCTAGTCTATCATCTAGTATGTACTTGCCCGGTAGTCCGAAAAACATGCATTTTTTCTACCGATTTCAAAATTAAAACAATAATTTGATCCCTTACAGTACTTCAAGATTTTACCCCTGAAAAACGTCACTCGCCCGTCGGGCAAGCAAAGCACGACTTTCTATCGTGCGCGACGTTTTAAGGGAAATAAATCATCCCTGTTTTGCTAAGAAAACAGTCTTTATAGCGGACGGAAATCAGCATTGGGGAGAAGGGGAGGACTGGTTGTTCCAGCTTAAAATCAAACAGTTCTTTTTGCGCCTTATCGGTGATGATCTTTCACGAGTGATCACTCTTCTCAGCAGACTGAAAACACGATTCTTTTTGCAGAATAATTACTCATGGACAATAAAAAATGGCTCACGGCTATTTGGTAAAAAAACAGACATTTCACATTTTGCGAGCAAAGAGTACTTCAGTTCATATCTAACGAAATTGTCCTTACTTGATAAGAAAAAGTTGTTTGCAATGTTTACTGTTAACAATGGCCATAGATGTTTAGAGGAACACAATTTTGTCAGTCTATCATCAAATGAAAATAAAAAACAGCCGGTCATACAACACTTGCGTGAAGATCTTCTCTCTTCAAAAATCTGTGGCTTAAGCATTTTTTGTCACTTCTGTTAATATTGAGAACTAAATAAGGCAAATTATTTTCTCCCGAATCTCCAGCCCGTTTGTGAGACAAGGGGAGACCTGAGGCAGTGTGTATTCCACTCACATCACGGATGACCTTTGAAGTATTCTACTCACATCATGGATAACCTTTGAGGGTTATCCATGACGTGAGTGGAATACCCACTGCCTCAGGTCTCCCCTTGTCTCACAAACTCAGGCCTTACGGGCTGGAGATAGATTTCGGAGGAAATAATTTGCCTTATTTAGTTTTCAATATTAACAGAAATGCTCAAGCCACAGATTTTTGAGGAGAGAAGATTTTCAAGCGAGTGTTGTATGACCGGCCGTTTTCCGATTTCGAATAAAACTTATTAAAATGAGTTTTATACTGTACTGTAGCATTGTCAAGTAAAAATGGGTGGTACTCATGCGGATGCTTTTCACATGCAAACGTACGTGCAACAGTAAATAGTATTATAAACATGCTTTTCAAAACAGCCGTCTACTGTGTCGCACACAACAATATCATAGCATGTCCTACGTACTACCTTACATTGCACTTTCCAATCTTTGCCTGCCGTAAAGCAGCTTATTTCATCGTCTAAAGAGGGCCTTCTATTTCCACCTGCGCACACTTTTTCTTTTGGTATATCCCTATATCCTTCAACGTTTTGCCTCAACACCATCAGTTGCACATTGCTCAATATCTGTCGACGATTTCGAGTTTCCTGGCCTGTAGAATAAAGAAACGTCGTAGGCCGTGATCAGCTTGTATTTTCAGTTTGTGACATCTTGGGACCTTGATATTTGCAGGCATATTTCAGCTTATCGTGCACGACAGTTACTGTTACTTCGGAACAGGAATATATTCAAAGAATGTTTTGTAGAATTACACTTTTTTGATATGGAAAACTACAACTGCTTATGTAACAGCAGTTTTTGGAAAGTTATGAAATGTCTCTCACCGCCTGTTTGAATCCTTGTGACAGTCAGAGAGTCCTCCATCTTTTCGGTATAATATATGGAATATTTGGAACAAAAATTTGCCAACTCATCGCTGAGTACAGACCGGTCAGTCAGCTCATTGCCAACTGTATACTTGTTGTCAATAACTTTCAGCGTGCTGATAGGTTTCTGCAATATTGACCGGAAGATTAAGCATGAATACTTCTATGGCGACGATTAGATTTCAGACAAGGACATGTAATGTGTGTACTCGCGGTTAGCGGGAGGGGGGCGGAAGAAGGGAAATGGGGTGAATTTGATTTGGTTTCCAACGTCAGGTCGTGAAAAAATTTGTTTTCGATTTGTTCCATATATCATTTTTTCGTAGATCGCTGTACACAATTTTTTGTTTCGCTATTTCTTGTGCAGGAATTTTTTTTGATAGAGCACCCCACACTATCCCTAGTGAAATATGGCTGGCATTAACACTACTACAACTACTACTACTACTACGACGACGACGACGACGACGACGACGACGACTAATAATAATAGTAATCGTATCTGTAACAAAATTCTCGATCGTGATTGGTTCTCCACGCCTATTTGTCACGTAATCGGCGAGCGATCACGTGGGTGTTCAATTACAGGTATCCAATTTCGACTTCTTGTAATTGAATACCTGTAATTGGACACCCACGTGTTCGCTCGCTTCAATGGCTTCCTTCTTTATGTTCTCTACAGTTTTACAACTTACGGAAAACACTACCGACAATTTCGCCCAAAAGAAGTTCTCAAAAGACATAAAATCTCGCAATTTGTTATTGATGCGATTAATTAGTGATTGGACGTCGTGTCGTACAATTCGTAGGTAATCGTATGAATGCGAGTGCAATTAGGCATTCATACTACATGACCATGAGCCTTTTTTATAAGCGAATGCAATTTGAAAGAATTTTTAAATATCACGAGTAGTGTAAGTGCTTAATTGCTCGAGCTTTCATACGATTGCTCTTTTACTATGTGGCTGAGAGAATTATGAAAACGCGCGCGTTTATTTGCACTGAAGTACAAATTAAAAATTAACGATAATTGGCCTGCTCTCAGCCATTCACAATGAAGTAATTTTCTCAGTCATATAAAAATTATTATAAGTAATAAAGAAAAGGCTCATACAATTTTGAGAGAATTTTCAAATATCACTTGTACTGCGAATCCCTAATTGTTATCGCATTCATTCGATTACCTACACTAATAGTAATTGTTAAACCGGCGTTATTATTGAAATATTTCGCCAGGCAAAATTGGCCTGTTGTTTTGAGTTGTTATTATGATTAGTAAGACTCAAACAGCACATGTCCCACGCATGGGCGCAATGTTTCTAAGTTACTCTGTGTTTAGCATGCACCCACCTTAGCATCATCTAGGTCACTTAAGAGTTTTCTTGGCGTCGGCAGCTCCTTGTCCAAGGGCAGGAGGTAACAGATCTTTTCTTGTGGTAACAGAAGGATGCTCAAATTCTGGCGTGATGAAACATGAAACTACTGTGAACACAAGTTGCTAAACAAGCATACCCCTTGAGTGCCTGACCTTTGTGTGTGCCGGGTGCCACACCATTTTCACTGAAAATGGGTGTCTGTTGAAAAACTTTAAATGCCTTATATAAGCATTTTCACTAAAACTATAGACATGAATACATTTTCTGAAAGTTCGTAAAAAATATATATCAGCAGTGCAGTTAATTTCTCAGAGATTGACGTCACAGCCATGGGAAAGTTAGTAATCTCCCAAAAACCCTTTTACGAATCTCGGGTCCCGATAGAAGTTGCCGGTATGCAAACAGTTTGAATAAATCTCTCTCTCTTGACGTAATCGGAACGTCATATAGGCACCTGAGGGAAGAAATCATGACGTTGTAGGTACGTCATATAGGCACTTAAGGAGTCATAGGCTAGGCCAGGAAAACAAGAAATTTCAAATCAGAGGTCATCAACTTGCAGGTTACCTGTCGATCGGAAAACTACGCTTAATAATTTTTTTTTCGGAAAAATCTACGTCGTTCGTCATGGTGATTAAAGGGATCTTAAGCAAACCAGGACGACGACGGCAAGGAGGACGTCACCAAACAAAAGGTTTAATGAGCTGAACAATAGCTGTGCACGTGCGTTGTAAATCTTTGTACATCTCTTTGCCGTCCTCTGCAAAACAAGAACGTGAAATGACCAAATTCTGCGTAGTCTGAGGAACGCGAACAACGGCGGCTAATTTTTCGTATTTCCATTTGGAATTGAACGCTGTCAGTGCATATTTAGCTAGAGCACGCTTTTAGAGCCATTGGCGTACTGAACAGATCTAGACAATTGTGAATTTCGCTGGTAAAATATAAATTTATTTTTTGCTAGGTGTCGTCCCCAGCGTCGCCGTCGTCTTTGCTTAAGCTCCCTATTGAAATCGATTAACCAAATGTACACCACAAAAATGCCATTTTAAACCTTTAAATCAGTTTATTGGCTACCATGACGCTAAATAGGCCTTAGTTTTCCTGAAAAAGTTATTTTTTTTTTACCAAACAGATAGATTTCCCCAAGATTAGGTACAAAAATGTGGAATATTTTAATTTGGTACATGCGCATAAGCCTAAATTTGGACTTGAATTTTTGCGATTGCCCGTTCCGAATCTTTTTATTGCCCTTTTCCTTTCCTTTTCCTCGGCTCTTTTACTCTCGCTACCTTTTGCGTTTCATATTCTTTCTTAATAGGCAAAGCCTGGAAATGGGACCTTGATCAATTATAGACATAATGGGCCATTTTACGACCATTTTTGCACCAAAACGGATAACGTTGTTGCGCCAATTATAAAATTACTTCCGTTACACCGGCGACATCCGTGAGGTCGCCAGGAGTGCATGCATGGTGCCTTTTGAAGCGCATTTTGTCGCCGTTGAACTGAGTTCTGGATTTTTACATATAAAACTGCGGATTAAATTATTAGACCTCATATTTCACTATGCTGCGATCGTCATATTTTATGAGAACTGACAATATTACGGGAGAAACAAATAGCTGGTGATAGTAAACTTTGTTGACTTTGTTATGTGCCGGTTTATTTTCGTGTCCCGCCAATCTTTTCTAAATAAACATACTTACCTTCTTAAAATCATGCAAAATATTGATGTGGTCCACGTTACTATGTGCAGGGACTTTAAACAGTTCTGTTTGCTTCTCTGTGTCCACCTCGATCGTCTCGTTGTATTGTTCCCCTGACTCACTGATTTGAACGTTGTAATCAACAACCTAAGATTACGCAATGAATAAAATAAAGGGTTATTCTTTGTCCTATTTGCACAAAAGAGGCTTGACTGTTGGCAAATACTACTGAAGAATTTGTCGCCGTCATCTGAGAAAATCCTGAGCCATCTACCTCGACGAAAGACCAGGCACAAAACAAGTTTCTTTAGGAAAAAAAAAGTAAACAAAAACTTGTACCACTAACTAACTTCTCTACACATGCTTCAGTTTTATACTGTATACTACGAAAACTGGACTCACCTTTATAGAGGCAGAATCTGCAGTGCTCTTCCCGCATTCGATGCAGACAGGATTGGCAGAAGCCAAGTTCACCGAGGCAAGAAACAGGACAAACAAGAATGCCACCTGGCTACTGACAAGGAGGGCTTGCTGAAAAAAAAACAACAAAAACAAAACAAAAACAAAAAAACAAAAATATATAATTCCAATGAAAATAAAAAATACAAAAACCACAATAACTTGTAATTTTGTTTGATGAAACGAATAATTTTCTTCATTTGTAACAACTAGTTTTAATAGAATATCTTTGCGGGAAGCCTCAGTCACGACAAATTTGATTAGAAATATGACTTTAACTATAACATGATCACCCTTAACTTTTACAAAGTGGGCACTGTTAATTGCGGCCTATGTTTTAGAAAGAAACAAAAATTTAAAGAACCTATTTGCGGAAATAAATCTTTCATTTCTCAACTACCAGAATAATAAGATTCAGTAAGCTAAGAGCTTCGGTCGCATCATTAACTAGCAAAGAATTCGAATATATGAAATTGTGTTTCGTTGCGGAAATGTCTCCCAGAAATGCGCTAACGCCATGGATGAAACATGAAAGACTTGATCTAAGTTTTGTTCGGTTGATGGGACCCTGTTTTAAGGCCAATCTATACCGTTCTCTGTTTACTTACATGCAGCATGGTTCAATCGCTTCTTAGTTTTAGCTTCTTCTTCTATTTTCTCCGTCTTCTTGTTCTTCGTCGTGTTGCTCGTCTGTCGTTGAACTGCTGCACTTGTGCTGAGTTTCGTCTTTTTATGTGCTATGTATGATGCTTTGCAATGCCATAGTTACGTGCGTAGAATTTGACGTTTTAGCGCGGTGTTTACTATTTTGGTCAAATCTATTTTGCTTACAGTAATCTCAATCGTTTCAGCAAGCACGGAAAGTGGAATGTTGGTGTTGTTTACCAAACAGGCCAAGTTCTGTAAAGATGACTAAACACTGACTAAACTCCAGACTGAAGATAAATCTCTGAATTTTAACATTTGTGACAGAATTGAAAAATACTAAGCAGTGAGCCCTGTACATCTTGGTGGATCACACTTGAGATATAAGCGGAATATTTTTTTATAATTTGCTTGTTTTCATCTCATTCCATCAGTTGTTATGAGTTTCAGCGCACCCCTACCTCGTCCTTGTTTCTTCCTTGTTTAAATCTCACGTACCCCTTGTAATCTACACAGGCAAGACTATTCTCCTAAAACTTATCACGTATATTATACCCACTGGTGGCGTAAAGCAAAGATGCATGTAAAGATTTAAACACAGCTGTTTTAGTTTCCACGGTTCCGTCATCTGTTTTTACGATAAATTGTTTCCTTATACGTTCTGGAAGCTAACAAATTCTCTTTTAGCTCAGTACCAGTTTGAATGCCCTGACAATTTCGCAGCAATTTAACTCTACAGAACATGAACGAAAGCATTCAGTTGCTGTCAGCAGTTGGTCCTGGTATTATATGTGCATGATGATACTTATGTCGTTATTAAAAAGGCTTGTAACATGATACTTTCATTCATGTAATATGACACTTTTGTTTACTCGACAACGTATCAGTTTGACACAATGTTTCTGATTCTTGGAAACTGCCTTACTTCCTTCAGCTCTAGTGTATTAAGAACTTGAATGCTTACCAAAATAGCTCTTCAAAAAAAATGCAAACAAAATAGACTTGTCAGATCAATAAAGTGATATTCAAATTGCCGTGAACAATATTTTAACACTGACATTTGATTCCTAGTTTTACATGAAAGGAGGGAATATACCAGAAAAACGTTTGCTAGGTTTTGCATGCGAAAGAAATGCTGCAAATCAGTTACATCAGGAATGTGTCAGCATGATATTACTGCCTAGTTTCTTGATTTTTGTTCGACTCTGTTGGATGTTTCCTGTTTGAGCAAACACTTACCGATCTTACCTTGGTGAGATCCCACACCCCGTTTGTTACCAAACTTTCGATGTTGATAAGGCTTAACATACAATGATTTATCTAGAAGTCCAGATTTGTGCGCTCGTATTTTAGCAACGTCGGAAAGTGCAGTGTCAAAGCGTTGACTAATGCTGCTGTTAGTTTTGTGTTAGACCGCCGGAGAGATTAAAAGCTGAAAAATTAACTTCGAAAAGTTTTGTTCTACCCAGCGGGAGGCGCGAGATTTAAACAAAGAAGTTTTAATAAGGAAGTGTCGCCGGCCACGGTTAGTGTACACAGAAACTGAAATTAAGCAAGTGATGGATGGAAAAGGATTAGGACGCTAAGCAGAAATATCCAGTTTGCGACATCAAGTTCGTTCTGCCAAGGTGTCAGGAGAAAAGGGTTAACTTTTGATGGAACAGTTTTCTCTGACGCAGAAACGGAACGTTTAGATACTAACGTATTTAAATTTTTAGTTCCAGTTTGGGTGTCTGCTGAAAGAAAGGGGAGCAAAGTTCATGCATTGTAGAAGCACAGTAAACCAAAACATGCACCACTCGCTGAAACATCAAAACTTTATTAATGAACTCCGACATTTTCAATATCAGTAATGCATAACATGAGAGGGGCAAACAAGGGAACAAACAAGGCGATTAGAGAGCATTAGAGGTAATGAGACTGTCCGGCCAAAATTGTAGTAAAAAGGAATTTGATGGCAGCATTTTATATAAGGTGTGATTCTTAATGGTAAAGTTTGCTCTACTGCTTAAGCCTAATCTTTAGCAATTACCCCGTCAGAGAAAACGCATCTTGACGAAGCCAAAAGGAGAAAGAAACGGAAGAGGAAGAAAACAAAGAAGCTAAGAGAAGCAGTATTATGAGTAAACAGAGACCACTCATAAGCCTTCATTAATTAAAACAGCTGATAGTAGTCTTCCAATGATTCTCATATAGTTTTAGAGAACAGAGAACAGAGTATTTCAATAACGCAAAGAAATTTGATGTGTTCTGAGGGCCTCTTTGCATCCTGGAACACGTTTTGGATGCTCTAAATAAACTAATATAAAGTGAGCCGGCTTCTGGACGCCAAAACTGCCAACTTTTGAGTTATACAAATTTGCGAAACTTAAGGTGGCTGAACACAGTTTTTGATACCTGTATTTCATTCACCTTTTTCTCTAAAACCCTTGATCCCTTGGTCGTCAAAAATGGCAGCAAGCTAATTAACAACACAAACTTTGGTTTTTTGATGGTTAAGCTGACGTATGTGTCGTTCCCATGGCAACATGAATAAATATAGACAGGCCTTTAAAATCGGTTTTGTTTTTTTTCAGAAAATCTAGTCATTAGATTTTCTTTACAATTTGCATACAACAAGCTTGTAGCGATTCTCACAAGTTGACACCATTTTGCTAATAATTTAACAGAGAGATCTTTAATTATCCCTTGTTGAAGGTTCACTGGAATATCTAGAATTTCCTTCGTCAAAGTTCAATTATTTTCAATACTCCAGTTACTTATTTCCTAAAGTATTTTCGTGCCAAATTTCGTGATATTCTAATGAGTGGTTCTCGAGAAATAAGCGTATTTCCGAGAGTGCAATTTTCATTCAATCGCAATTTTTTGACTTACAACGCATGCGCTGCATTTAACTGGGTTCTTTCGGTAAGAAAGAAAAAGCTGAGAATTGCTGGGTTCTTTGCATCGTTACCTTTGCTATCATATCTTTGTAATAAAAGACTAAAGCCATCAATACGCTGCGTTCAATAATAGAGAAAAATAGCACAGATACTGCGGGTGTTGAGTAAGCAAAATGATCGCTCTATTTTGACAGCACGTTTTTTTTTTTGCAATCCTTGTGTGCGCGCTGAATTGCATCAGCAAAAGCGCGCGCGAAACTGTGTTCGGCCACCTTAAAGAGGGACCTTTGAACCTTATACAAAAAAAACCTCACAAAATTGATTTTCTATTCCAGTTTTCAGATAAGATCATTAGTCTTCTTGTATTCAGTACTGAGGGTATTAAATAACAGTAATGAAAAAATCATTCAGATTAAGTCACTCTAGCCTCGGACTTCGAAGGGTCTTGGATTGGGAGCCGCATGGATAAACGATGGCTGTACTGAGACACTATTTAAAACATTTGTGACCGCTAAACAAGCCAGTGTTGTTGAAGCTCTGGAGTATTCTGTTTCCTCTTTCTTTCTTCTCCTTTGCTCACTTCAGCTCGTTCTCCATTTCTCACCCTTGCACCGCGCTCTCTTTCTTTCTACAGAATGTGGCCTGTAGGTAGAACGCATATTGTCGAGGACTGCCTATTGAGGATATCAGAAGAAAGCGAATGGAACTGAATGAGCTTGTAACTTGGTTCTTTTCCTCGCTTTTATTCAAGAATTATTGTGCCCTCCTCAAATTATTCGAAGCTGATGAGTTGAGATCAGAAAGGTGGTGTTCTGTGTAACTCTCGATTTATCGGGAATTTCAGAAAATTTGCCCTTGAAAATTTACCCTTACCTTCATTGCATGGTAACAGTACTTTTCCGTTAGATTTGGATAAATCCCCCCGGCAGAATTTCGAACAGAGGAAAACTAGCCAATCAACAAAATACCTGGGGAAAGCTCACGTGTACGATGCCGTCAACTACAACTACCAGAATTCATTTCGTTCTCCTTTATTATTAAAATGTTTTAACGACAATGCAGTTTAAAATGCAACTGACCCCAAATAGCATAAAAAAAAAGAAAAAGAGACTAATTACAATTTACTTTCTTTTCAACATTTGGCTCCTCAGTCGAATATCCATTAACGGCCACCTCTCTACAATGCCCAATTTTTTTTAGTCCCGGCAGACAGTCCATACATTCACTCTCAATCTAACCTCTCTACAACAGTCACCTCTCTACGACGGAAACGGCCAATAAAACGCGTCCCGACTGCCAAAATAACCTCCCGACAACGGTCAGTTAATCAAAGCCCGTTTGTAACTCGGATAATGACGTAGTCATTAATCCGAGATGTAGGTATGGATGGAACACGGCCTTCCTTCCTTCCTTCCTTCCTTCCTTCCTTCCTTCCGTCCTTCCTTCCTTCATTCCTTCCTTCCTTCCTTCCTTCTTTCCTTCATTCCATCCTTGCTTCCCTCGATTCCTGTCAACTATCTCTACATCCGCTGACCAGTATATAAAGCGTTGGCAGTCGCTTGTGCCGAAGTCGGAAATATTTATTCACCAATTGATTTGTTTCTGTGGCAATTAATAATGTTTCTTATTCGTGGATCGTTTCTACACTGTCGACAGCGTATGCTTTTGAACTTGAAATTCTCACTGTTAAACCAGTTCAAGACCGTTCAATGCTGGTCAATGGAATTAGCGCCCTGTATGATTGACCTGAACGTAATACCAGGACACAAGCCGCATTTATAAAGTAAGGTCTGATGTAAGGTCTGTAAGGGGAAGTCTTTTCCATCCTATTGTGAGGGAAATTCTTCATCGTTTTTCCTTCGCAATCCTATCCGACGCTAGTGATAACTTAGGAGTCGATTAAGGCTAGCATGTTTTGAGTTCGAAATCGATCGATGTGCTGGACGAATTCTCGAATGACTAAAAGCTCCAGATGATTTCTCATCGGAAAGCAAACGCTGCTGTCCGGCAAATGTTTTTTTTTATGTAATGTCTTTTTAAGCATCGGAAAGTCAAACGTTGTAATTCGGTAAATGTTTTTCACATATAAACATATCCATCAATAAGGAAAAAAGTTAAAAAAAAAAAAATAAAAAAAAAAAAATAAAAATAAAAAAAATAATAAGTTGTACCCCGTAGAATTTGAACTCAACGCCTCTCGCGTTCGCCGACCATCTACTTCGCTGCGCCACATTGGCAACTAAAAGAAAGTGGTGAAAGATATCGAAACGTATTCATTATATTGGTGTCTACAGAAACGCTGGGTTGTTAGAACAGCAGGCTCAAGTAAAAAAGAGTCGCGCGAAAGTCGTACGAGCTCGTACGAGTCGATGGCTGGTTCCAGCTTATCCTTCAAATAAGTTGTTGCTGAGCTCGTTCAAGTGGAAGTGAGTTATTTTTCTGGGAATGTTTCTCATTCATGCGTTCGTGGATCTGTTTAGATGTTTGACAACGGCGTCATTCGTTACGAACTCAATGGAGTTGGAGCCCCGCCTTGTGGGGGAAAAAGTTCAGAGTGAACTCCCCCGCCCTCTGAACATCAAGCACAATTTTATAAATAGATTACAATTTTTTTAACAACTGGAGCTTTCACAGGATTTTTTTATACCACTAAAGTCTAGGTGGCTTTTTTTCTTTCTCCTCATCTTCGTTTCCTTCCTTTTCTTGAAATCTATTGAAACACTCACTCATCCTCTTCGCTCCTTCGTGAGTGGAGTATAAGGCCACGTAACAACAAGTGCCATCCATCACGGTCTTGAGTTTCCCGCTCAACCCCATTCCAGCTTGTCCATCCCAGATCTTTCCTTTCGGCTTCAATGGTTCTCCTCCAAGTGGCCTTTGGTCTTCCGGGCGTTCTCTTGCTTTCAAGGGTCCAGGTGAGCGCAACTCTACAGTTGTTATCTTTCTCTCTCCTCAAAACGTGACCGATCCATCTCCATCGTCTGACCTTCAAAGTTTCTGAGATGGGACCCTTTCTAGCTCTTTCATAGAGTTCACGGTTGGAGATGGTGTACCGCCAAAATATGCCAAGGATTCTTAAGCATTTTCGATGGAAGACATCCAGGCGCTCCATGTCTGTTGATGTAACTCTCCACATCTCAGCGCCATACAGGAGAATAGAGATCACGCAGCTCTTGAAGATTCTCAGCTTGGTGTGCTTGCTGTTTGTCTTAGACCTCCAGACGGGATTTAGAGTGGCATATGCTCTTCTTGCGATTGACAGCCTGCGTGAGATGTCTTCATGTGACCCACCAGCTCCATGGACTGTGGCACCTAGGTAGATGAAGGAGTTGATGTCATCAACTTCTAAGCCATCAATGGAAATCGTGTCGGTGACCTTGGCGTTTGTTCGTAGCACCTTTGTCTTGGTGGTGTTGATACAGAGTCCAGGATACCTTGAGACCTGATGGAGGTGGCTGAACTTCTCTTGAAGATCTTTGTGCCGGCTGGAGAGAAGGGCTATGTCATCTGCATAGTCTAGGTCCTCTAGGACCGTGGTGAACTTCCCCCTTAGGCTTCTCATGCATTGGTGGTGTTCCTCATTACCCAGTCGATAATGATGTTGAAGAGAAAAGCTGACATAACACAGCCCTGCTTGACTCCTGTCTGTACAGGAAACCAATCTGATGTTCGTCCGTTTTCAACAACGCAACAGGTGCCTCCATCATAAAGCTCTTATATGATGTCGACGAAGTTGTCAGGAATGTCATAATGCTTGAGAATGTTCCAGAGCTTGTCTCTTCTCACACTATCGAAGGCCTTCGTGAAATCGATGCTAGCAATGTACAAGGGTGTTTGCCATTCAGCACTCTGTTCTAAGATATTTCTGGGGATGAAAGTCTGTTCAGTTGACTTTCTTCCTCCTCGGTAGGCAGCCTGTTCTTGCCGTAATTTCCTCTCAACTCCATCCTGCATCCTCATCAGGAGCATTCTGCAGAAGAGTTTGTATGGTACTGAAAGTGAGGATAGCCCTCAGTAGTTGTCACAAATAGACGGATCACCTTTCTTGGGTATTTTGGCCAAGAGAGCTCTCTTCCAGTCAGATGGTGCTTTACACTGATCAAGAGTCTGATCGTAGATATTCAGAAGCTGTTCCAGGGCAACTGGAGGACTGGCTTTTAGCATTTCTGCACTAACGTTATCCACACCGGGTGCTTTACCGTTCTTCAGCCGAGATATGACTTGTCTCAGTTCTTGGATTGTAAAGGGGCCAGTGTCCATCTCTATGGGATCGTCGCAGTCACCGTGCTGACACCCGTCAGGAAGATCAGTTTCTTCACAGGCCACATTCAAGATCTCATAGAAGTGCTCTTTCCACCTTTCAAGCACTTCTTCCTCTGTGGTGATGACTTTATCATCTTTCGTCCGTATTCCAGTGCTTGAAAATTAGGATAAATCTTCTAGCTTTCTATCATGAATGTTGCTCTCCGATTGGCTACGCTACTCACTATCAATTCTGTTACAGATCGTGAGTAGCGTAGCAGTGTGCGCTTGTTAACAAAATGACGGCCACTTCTTTGTGTTTTCGAGCTGTCGGGGAGGAGGAAAAAACAATTAGATTATTCGCTCTTGATTTCTAAGCGTAATTGGGCTGCTCCCTCGTCAACTATCCCGCGTTATAGTTCGCCATTAAATTTTCTCCGATTCTTATTGGTTTAAATTGATCACGTGACGTGATAGTCTTCGTCCGCGGAGAGACACTATCAGTCCATAGTGCCCGTCCGAAGAAAATACCCGGATGGATAGTACTCGTCCGTGAAAAGTTTTCTGTAAACAAGCGGGCTTATGAAATTGTATTAAGTAGGTTTTTGTCTGTTTTCTTTTTCAAATTTGACATTTTGGATTTCACGGCTTTCATCTAAAAAAGTTGAAAATAATTCAATGTGATTTTTGAATTGGCACGCGGAAGAAAATTTAGTGGTGAACAATAAAAACAATACAGTGTTTATGTCTCGGAACTACCGGTCTGGTAGTTGCCCCTTGGAAATTTGATGTTCTTAAAACTAACATATTTGCCCTCGAAGCTTCGCTTCTGGGCAAATGTTTGTTTTAAGAATATCAAATTTCCGCGGGGCAACTATCAACCGATAGTTCCTCGACAGTGCATGGGATATATAACAATTTGTCATCGATTGCTCCGAAAAAGCGTGATAATTGAAATCATACCTTCTTCGTCAGTTGTTCAGCCTCCATGTTTTCTGTGAACATGCAACTTGAACCCAGTCTTCTAAAAGAGGACGTGAACCACGAGTGAAATCCCCTTTAAACCCGTCCACCCCCTCCCTCGCATTTTATAGCGAAGCCGTGAAAAAAGGTGCATTCCCCGACTGCCGGGGAACCTAAATCGAGTGAAAACGTGGTGAAAACGCCCGGTTTGCCCCGGGTAGCCCCCAGTGGGGGTTGGGAGAGGTTTGAAATGAATGGACTCGCGTTATTTAATAGGCCTTATCACGGTTTTCGACGCCATCTTGAAGGGTAGGCAAAACGGTCAGAAATTTCAATGTTTGTGTAGGAATCCCATGGCAAATAACTTTTCCAAAAATTGAATTTTACACAATTTGTGAATCCCAACGTTAAAATGCTAGGTAAAAGATTGTATTCACCAAGTTTGAAGGATGTAGCTTGGCTAGAAGACACTCTGTTAATTATTCTAATTTTCCATACATTTGTCTGTAATTTTTTCTTCCCTGGACCGCGTCTACTGGGCCAAATTTACAGACAAATGTATGGAAAATTAGAAAAATTAACTGAACGTCGTTTAGCCAAGCTACATCAGCAACAACAACAACAACAACAACATCTTTCATTTAAACACGGTGGGTTTTAAAGCTAAAATAGGTTATGGGGCCGTGTAAAAAATTTAATAGGATAATAAAAAATTGAAAAATACAAAAAAGATATGAATAAAATCAATAAAAGACGACATCACTATTTTGCGGTGACTTCTCACTAAAGTTGAAGTTTCTGAGGACGGGAGACTTTTTTGCCCTTTTAGCATGATCTCTGGCGCTGACAGCCGACGGTTCTAAAAGATTCCAAACAATGGATCCTCTGTATGATACAGAGTTTTCATATAGTAAGTTTCAAAACGTTGTACGCTAACACGATGTTGATGACGGAGGTCATACTTAGACTCTTTCCATTGGATTACATGTTCCAAGCACAATGGAGTTGTGTGATTATAAATGTTATAAATTAAGGTGGCTATTTTGACCTTATAAGTGTCGAATAAAGAGTCCCACTTAGATATTTTTCTTATATCTACAGAGTGCATGTCGCGTGGGAGGCTATATATAACTCTAGCAGCCCAACAATGTATGAATTCCAAAGCGTTAAATTCGTTCTTATTTGTGCAACACCCCTAAATTGGTAGCGCATATGTAAGCGTGGGTAAAATAACTTTAAAATACAGATCTAAAAGCGAATTTCTAGGTAAAAAGCGACTGCGTTTGATCAGATTTAGCTTGTTAATGAGCCCTCTCTTGAGCTCTGATATGTGCTTTGTCCACCTAGTAAGCTTGTTGTCGATGATTACACCTAACAGCTTAGAACTTTGAAGTCCATTTTATAAATTGCTTGTTAATTTTAATTCTTCGAACTTGGTGAATAAAATCTTCTACTTAGTATTTTAACGTTGCGATTCACAAACTGTATAAAATTCAATTTTGGAAAAGGTTATTTGCCAAGGGATTCCCACACAAACACGGTAATTTGCCTACCCGTCAAGATGGCGCGTCGAAAACCGTGATATAAGGCCACGACACAAAAACTCCATTCTCAGCCTTTCGTAAATCATTATCCGAGTTCACTGGCCAACAGCCACTTTGATTTATTGCAAAAGATCACCAAACTTTATTCGTACCACGCTTCGTTAGTCTCTGTTGCTGTTTACTATCTGTTTTACCTATATATTTTGGTTTTGTTACGTACAGTTTATATGCTAAAATAAACATTTTTTGAGAAAGGAAATGTTGCACGCTCCCCCTCCCCCCCCAAAAAATCAGGTGTCGTATTACTTCCCCATAACGGCCATCTCTCTATGATGACCACTTTCCTCTGTCCCCAAGGTGGTCTTTGTTGAGAGGTTCGACTGTATTCGTCTTCAGCATCTTGGTGCTCTTGGGGGCGCTTTATTGTGTGCGAGCGAAGGTACTTAGTCATGCAACATTTTAATCTGTTTAGACCAAGATACTGAGCAAAATTGCGGTAAAAGCGTCACGTCCTTCGAATTCAGCGTTTTTCCCTAGTAGCAGATCCAATATAGTGTGGGAAAGGCAATAACCTGTTGTGAAAAGGTGGAGAAAAATGGGATCGAGTTACACTGTGAAGTAGCACTTGACTGAAAAAGAATCTATTTCCTCCGCCTCACATTTTTACTTGAAAGGTAAGGTTGCGAGAGGTGGGGTTTTTGATTCTTCTAGATCTGCTGCCGGCTCTTGGAGACCCATGATCTTGGAAAGGGGATTTTGTTCTATTTTTTTTTTGTGACATTACGATTGCAAAGTTATTTTAGTTTGCTGATTTTTTGGCAGATTTCAAAAAACAACGTCGTAGTTACAGATGAAAAAATAACTTCTAGTGCTTGAAGTTATCTAATGAAGAAATCTATCAGGAACAGGCAGGTTACAAGAAGAAATTCATGGGTCAAAGTCAAAAGTTTATTCATTTCCACATTCACAATGTGAATTTTTTATTTATTCATTCGACAATGACGACATGAAGTCGTCGAAACGTCATGTAACTTTACTTACGTTAATTTTCCTGCTTTTAGCAGGAAAATTAACGTAAGTAGAGTTACATGACGTTAAAAATAAAAATACACATTCTCAGTACCCAGTTTACAAGCACACAAAAATATTTAGGTTACAAATGTACGTTGCTTAAATCTCCCTGTCATTGGCAGAATCAGGTTTACACACAAGTTAGAGGTTTGGAATAAAACGATGGGGCTAGGAGTAAACAATTGCCTTAAATGGAGAAAAAAGTTCCTCAGTTACTAACTCAGTTACTAACCTGTTCTGCATTACTTCACTATAATCTTAGCCTAAACTACTGTCACTTACATTGTTTACTGGTTGTTACTTAAACCACGTGAAAAAAAAAAAGTGTAATGAAAAGTTCGAATAGTTATCTAAATTAAAAAAGAAATTGACGGGAAGCTTTATTAAATTGATCTTTTCCTTACTTAGGGTAAGTATCTACTGCCACCCATATCAGGTAACTTTACGTTTGAGAAACCTGGTCCCTGAGGTTTTCTCTGCTCTCTTTTTAGTGAGACGAAAAAGCCGACTTGTTACCGCTTCGCGGCTCAAATGCTCGGAATATCTAATCGAAGGTTTGGCAATCGAACCCAGTAACACACACCAATCGTTTGCTCGGGTTCTAAACAGTCGCGTGATAAAATTTGAATTGCGCGATAATGACACAAACTACTGTTCTTAACATCATGGGTGACAAATTGTTCCTTATAATAATCTTGGCACGAAGTTTCAGGGCTAATTTATAATTTCACATGTGAAATACAAAATTGCCATAGCAACGTTTGGCGCGAAATTTCCAACGAAATTTCCCACGATTGTAAGCGTGATTTGTCACCTATGATATTAAAAGGTAATCAAATGGTATTCTCCTGAAATCAGGAAATAATTTCATTTGCGCATGCGTGTGAAACTATTTCCTTATTTCACTCGTCACCACTTATGGGCCACGGAACAAATCTACACAAAATCAAAATCAAAATCAAAGTTAGACTAGTGCTGAAGAAGTGTAATAGGAGATGCTTAAAGAATACAAATAATTGGTGTAAACAAGGTCAAACAAACGGAACAAAGAATGGCTCAACGAGGCGAGGCCGGAGGACGAAGTGATAATACTTAATACGCACAGGTGGCATTTACAATTAAGATTGTGACAAAAAGAGAGATAAAAAGAGAGATACTATCTGCTCAATTGTTTTGTAAATGCATAAGAACAACTGTGTCTAGACGCCCGCTGTTTGTGGCCATAAGAGAAGACTTTGTCTTAAAGAACACTATAATTACGATCTCGTCAGTGCCGTTAGCTAGTGATCGTTCATCAGGTTCATGTACGTTCCTGATGGCCTCTGATGGCCTCTGATGCTCACTGAAACTTTGAGCTGCTTTTGGAAAAATTACGACAGATGGTGAAAATTATACCGAGCAAATAAAACCGTCCGAAAATTATGGGACATGTTAAAAGAAAGCAAATCAATTCCGGAAATTCTAGGGAAACTTTATTGTTTTCTGAAAAGATTCGAAAAGTCTAGAGCATCGCTCGGAAAAAAACATTTCGAAATTTTTTAGGCAACCTTCCATCCGAACAGATCTTTTACCGAAATATTCCGTTGGGTGCCCCTGTAGGAATCGAACTCGCAATAAAAATTTGTCAGTCCAACACAATCGGACCAGTATTTAACTGTCGTTTTGTTCACACGCTGCTTCCACGAAATACATTTTTGCAAATGAGGATATATTTTATAAGAATACCGAGGCTGAAATTTGCCAAATTTTAAGAATATCTTAAGAATAAACCCGAGGCTGCGATTTTGAAAAGAGTATAATTTTGTGTTGAAAATTTGTAAATACAATAGAATGTTTTGAACTAAACCGTATAAAATTATTCCTGTCTGTAAACGGCAAAACTAGCCAAAAAACAACAAAAACAGCACTAGCCTTATGTTCGATGCTGATAACATTTCTGCAAGAAATTATGCACGTTATGTATGCCATGGCAGCCTTTATTACCTGCAGTCTGGCTCCAAAATTACTTTAACACCACCAGACACCAAATACATTCGAGTTCAGAAATGTCATACGCTATAATCTAAGAATATTCACACGAATATTTTCAGCCTAAAATCGGCAGAAAAATAAGAATATTCAGCCTTGGCCGGAAAAACAATATTCTTATATATAAAAAGAGTGTATGTATCAGGAGTACCCAACGACAGTTTTGAAGAAAATCCACCGTACGGTCCGCTTAACATTACCCGAGTGTCGCTACGTCAATCTTGTTTAATATTTAACTTTCCTGGGAAAAAAATACCCGCTCTTCACCGCCAGCAAGCAGGTTTTCGAAGTTCTCGGACTCCCAGCCAGCGCTCGACGTTGAGGTCGTCAACGAGCCAGTATGCTTTAAATTTGTCACCTAGCTAGCCAGCATAAGAAAAGTTTGCCAAAAGTTTGCCAGCATGTTCGGATATACCATTTTTTGCCAGTCAGCGAGCGAGTAATTTCAATATACCATAGCGAGGTACATTTCCTTAAAACTATTAATATAACAACGGATTTAGTATTGCGTACCATGAACGCAAATAGTACGTTAATGGTTTCATTTTTACATTTGACTGGAAAGTTTTTGTAACACTTAAGAGATTACACTTACCAAACAACAGTAAACAAAAGGGAAAGATAAAATGTGCTTAAAGTGTCCTGATTATCCTTCAGGGATCCAAGCTTCACTCTGAAAATAAATCGTTAATTCCCTCCAAAAGAAGCGTGAAGTATAAACAATGTCCATTCAGTTAACAGACGTAATCTAGATATTGATGAAGATCTATCATTGTTATTATAAGCACAACAAGCAACCTATCAATCAGTTTCAAACGCTTACATACGACAAACTTTCACATTCATTTCATTTCCCACAGTTATTGTTCCAAAAATTCAACGAACATCCATGCAAAGAAAAATTTTTTAGCTTATGAAGTAAAAGCAAGACAAGATTACAAAGCCCTCACTAGGCTTTGGCTACCCAGTGTCTGTCATTTTAAATTTCAAATGAACCTACGATACAAACAGACGTCAGTTACCTTTGTCAATATGACATTTCGTTGGCGAGAGGTTCAATACAGAACCCGGAAGGATTTGCAGCAAAAGCAATCGTCGGTTGTTCGTCAGGCGATCACCGCAAAAGACTCACGACAGAAGCCGCAAGGATTCGCAATAAAAGCAATCGTCGGTTGTTCGTCAGGCGATCACCGCAAAAGACTCACGACAGAAGCCGCAAGGATTCGCAGCAAAAGCAATCGTTGGTTGTTCGTCAGGCGATCACCGCAAAAGACTCACGACAGAAGCCGCAAGGATTCGCAGCAAAAGCAATCGGTCGTCGTTCGTCAGGCGATCACCGCAAAAGACTCACGACAGAAGCCGCAAGGATTCGCAGCAAAAGCAATCGGTAGTCGTTCGTCAGGCGATCACCGCAAAAGACTCACGACAGAAGCCGCAAGGATTCGCAGCAAAAGCAATCGGTAGTCGTTCGTCAGGCGATCACCGCAAAAGACTCACGACAGAAGCCGCAAGGATTCGCAGCAAAAGCAATCGTCGGTTGTTCGTCAGGCGATCACCGCAAAAGACTCACGACAGAAGCCGCAAGGATTCGCAGCAAAAGCAATCGTCGGTTGTTCGTCAGGCGATCACCGCAAAAGACTCACGACAGAAGCCGCAAGGATTCGCAGCAAAAGCAATCGTCGGTTGTTCGTCAGGCGATCACCGCAAAAGACTCACGACAGAAGCCGCAAAGATTCGCAGCAAAAGCAATCGTCGGTTGTTCGTCAGGCGATCACCGCAAAAGACTCACGACAGAAGCCGCAAGGATTCGCAGCAAAAGCAATCGTTACTTGTTCGTCAGGCAATCAGTGCAAAAGACTCACGACAGAAGCCGCAAAGATTCGCAGCAAAAGCAATCGTTGGTTGTTCGTGAGGCGATCACTGCAAAAGACTCACGACAGAAGCCGCAAGGATGCACAGGAAAAGCAATCGTTAGTCGTTCGTCAGGCGATCACCGCAAAAAGACTCACGACAGAAGCCGCAAGGATTCGCAGCAAAAGCAATCGTTAGTTGTTCGTCCAGACGTGCGCTCTTTGGTCAAAAAATTTTAAACTGGCAGAAGTGTACATTTTGATATACAGTTCATCGATAGATCATTCATTTCACGACTCTAGTTAATTCAGGGCACTAGCTTGCAGAATGAAACCGTTGCCTCAACTGGTAGGTCAACGATGAGTTCAAATGAAAGCTGCTTTGGATCGCGTTTATTACCGGAAATTCACTTGCTTGGCGCAGTCAAACACATCGCGCGTTACGCCTGTCAAATTGTACTTTGGCAATATTTTCCGGACACTTGCTTAGTAGTTAGCTTTTCACAATTCTAAAGCAGTGTTTTCAAAATGACAAACGATCGCGAGTTCTGTAATCCTTCGCTGATTTCTGTCTTCTTTAGGCTTCGAAAGATCCTTCGGTTCCTGGTACGGAAATTCAATTATTACATGGTTACACGCAGAACCTACAGGTCCGACCAGTTAGCCTTGTGAAACACTACCAAAGGCGACAAATGATATATTTTTGCTCAAAGAAAGCCGCACAGAAAGACGAAAGTTGTTTCCTTCTCAACTACAAACTGAAGGAAAGTTTAAGAAGGTAAAATCTTGAGTTTTGTTAAATGACAAAGATTTTAATAACATAGACAATTTTAACATTTTACTTATTATGCCAAATAAAATACATTTCATGATTTAACTACCATTTCCGGTGAGCAACGCGCGATAGTCCCTTGTACCCAATAAGACTGAAAAAGAGGGCAAACAATTGACCCTTGTCGTCCGGCAACTTTCGGAAAATTCCATCACGCAAAGTTGCACTGATTTAAAGCAATACAAAAGTACTATGAGCGAGGCGTTGATTGTATGGCACAATGATCCCTTTATCTTAACTCAGAGAGGATAGTTGTATGTCCAACATTGCAGTCCGAGCTAGCGCATATAAACAAATATGCCTACCCTTTATCCACAAGGCAGCTGCTTTGTCTCTTTGGTGAGTCCTTTTCTCAGCGGAACTTAGATCTGGCAGAGGTCTCTTTTCTTTTTTTCTCTCCAGCCTTTGAAATGACTCAGAATGACTGCAAATGTAAATTAACTCCCGGCAATCTTGAATCATGATCACCGATACATTAATAAGTTTAGGGTCTCAAAATGAAAGCATTTCTCTCAAAGAGACAGCGAACAGTGCGAAATGAGTTCACCAAAAGCAGTTCTCTCAAAGAGACAGCGAACAGTGTGGAATGAATTCACCCGACGGCCATTTCTGGTGAACAACGCGCGATAGTCCCTTGATTTCCATAGGACAAACATTAACTCGTTATGCTAGTACTGAACCACGATTAAGGCATTTAATGTACCCAATAAGACTGAAAAAGAGGGGAAACCATTGTCCCTCGTCTTCCGGGAACTTTCGGGAAATTTTCGATTAAGCAAATTTGCAGATTTATAGCAACCCAAAAATGCTATGAGCGAAACGATGAGTGTATGGTACAATGAGATCACTTTACTTGAATACTTTAGCATCAAGAGAGAAAAGCTGACCACCGATGGAGACGGCTAGCGCATATAAACACAACATTATGCCTACCCTTTATCCAGCTGCTTTGTTTGTCTGCGCCAAGTCCCTTTCACAGCAGATCTCGTTTCTTTCCTTTACCAGCGGAGCCCTCGAAATAACTCAGAATGACTGCAAACGAGGAATGTAAATGAACACCTTAGAGTCTAGGTTCTCATGCCGCCGATACCTTTTTAAATTTAGTTGTCTATAAATGAAAGAATTAATGCAAAACATACAGCGAAGAGTGTCACTGATTCCAGTACAATGTACCATCACTGCCCCGTGTGCAAGCAAGAGAATTATAGGAATGAATTTACTAACCTGCTAGTTGCTTTCCACCGTTTCTTTATAACTGCCGACTGCTTGCAGCACAATAGCGCCAGCAGCGGTTTTCTGAAGTGACGGCTTCTTCAGGCCTTTGGAACGACAAACGAGCGGAGATCCTGTTCCATTGAAAAGAACGTTTTTAACGGATTTGGCCATTCGAGATACTAGTGTTATTACGTCATTGAAAATGACAGCTGCTGATGTTATGCAATTTTTACTGGTTGATGAAAAAGATAAACCGCAATAATCTGACAATGGAGCCATCATTTTCGGGCATGGCATCGCGCGCGCGTTGATTTGCATTATTTTTGTAGCGCGTGGCGCTGGGAGTAAGTACGACCGCTTGCGGTTTATCTTCTCACGGCGGAAGGCTTTAGACTTAAGAGCTCACTCACGCGTTTTTTATGTCCCAGGACGGAAGCAGTTTAATTGATTGCTTTTTCGAAGAAGTCACAGCCAGGAAAAACAAACAAGTCACGTTTTTTCCGGTTAGGGACAGTGCTTTAAATCAGTTTTTAGCAAGCGAGACGCTGAACGAAAATCCCAGCCAGTAAATGATCTAATGCTAATATTTCCCAGCCAGCGTAATTGCAGCCTGTCGAGCGGGTTTTCTGTCGAGCGGCTCCGTCGGGTACTCCTGATGTATAATCAAACGTTGACATTCAGTTTGATATTTTTTGGGCGTTTTTACTCCTGCGTGTTTTACTTTTACTATCGATTGCGTTCAATTTTGTTCGATTTTTCCGATTGGTTCGATGATCGAGCTCACAACAAATTGCATGTTCGACTTTGTTCGATTACCGAACGCAATCGAACACCATTATCTACCACTTGTTCAGTCGACTGAGTTCGATTGCTTTTGATTCGACTTTGTTCGCTTAGATACTCCTGGTAAATGAGAGAAGAAAAATGACAAGTTGAGATTGCCTTTGGGACCAGTTACGGCAGAAAAAAAATGAGACTACTACTACTTGCAAACATACTGACAACAGAAAGTTCGATTTATCCGGTGTACAGTATGGCAGTAGTCAAAAGTAGGGCACTCTACTATGTTATAACATGTAGTCGTGTTCTTGCATACCACCTTCCATTGCTTCTTTTGAAAAACGACACACTTTTGGAAGTCCCAGTTGGTAACTGTGCCCTTTTTTCCCGGGCACGTCCATTCCATAAGGTCTACATAGCTACCTCGGGGACGGTACACTGGTTGACGACGATTTCGACTTTTTCTGTCTGTGAAATAGAAAACAGTACGCAGGATTATTTTTGTTTTAGTCAGATAGACCATGGGGCATAAATCCCAGAATACATTTGTTAGAATCTTGTGGAAATGACCGTAGAAATATTGTTTTAGCACAGTAGGACGATATGCATGGGTAAGTGACCAAGCGTGAGGTCAAGAGGGCTGCAATTTTTTTGTGTACGTGTTTATGGACAAGTAACGTGATACAGACACCAAACAGTTCTATTTGATAGCGGAGCTCCGGCTGCCCCAAGGGCCGCCAAGCGGAGCAGCATAACTCTAGGAACAGAACCACATGCATGCATAGAAATAGAAACCCATGCAACCCTTCTTTCCTGGTCAACATGGCTAGCGGAATGGATCGCGGGCGCGTGCGCCCAGCGATGACGTCGCACAACATGGCGGCCGTACTGCAGCTAATATCAAGTCCTGCTTTACAGCGTATTTGATATTTGACATCCATGTTAGTCAATTGACACCTGTCAAAATAAGGTATCCGCTGACCAGTTTTACGTGATCATATCGCGGACTCAGGTTTATAGCTCATCGCGGTCATGTTTCTTTTAAAGTTGACCGCTGACCAAGTACTTGTTTTCGATTGGATCGCGGGCTGATATCAGGTTAATTTGTTGTAACTCCGGGCCGGGTTGTTCGGAAATTGGGTTAACGCTAACCCAGGATTAAAAGTGAACCGAGTTATTTATCCTCTATACAAATGTTGGTGTAGTTCGAGATTATTCAAAATCAAAACAGAAGGCCAAAAATAAAAACAGAAAACTTCACCCCAAAACTACAAAACTCAAATCAAAATTCTCAATTCTCCAATTCTCAAACTTCTTAATCAAAATTGGGTTAGTTTAATCGGGCTTTGAACAAAGCGACCCAGGAGCTCCTCTTTAACGCTTGGGTAAATCTGTATATTAGTTCAATTCCCGGTCCCATCTTTTTTCTCAAGAGGGGATGATCTAGATCGCTCTCTCTTGATTTTATTGAACTGTTTTTAAACATGTACTATACTCTGTGATCTAAGAATGTACATAAGAACATTTTCAGCGTGAAGCAGCAGAAAAATTAGAACATCCGGCCTGGGCATGAAAAGTATTTTTATTTACTAAATAAAAAATAAATATTATTTTTTTATTTATTATTGATCTAATCTTAACCGCACAAACAAGATACGCTCAGTGATTTCTGTTTATGCGTCTGTTTTTTTTTCTATCGATTTCTTGTTTCTCTTCGAGGGCAGGAAGGGAATAACTATATAACAAATAAAATAAATAAATAAATAAATAACATTTTTTCTGTGTTTCTTCGTCCTTACTTTAGTAGATTTTATCTAACTAACTGGTCATTAAGGTAGTTCATAAGGTTAGAAAATGTCGTGAAAGTCAGTTTTGAAGTATTGAAGCTGTTGACCCCAACACTGAACTGAATTCCATTGCTTTGTTTGGCTTATTTATTCGTAACATCCCGGTTTTCTTATTTGATTATGTGCTCATACAGCAAACACAATTTACCCTGAGATTCAGATGAGAGAGCTCTGGTGAGTACGTATTTGGTCTTGATTGGCAAACTTCGGGCATATCACAGATATCCTTCCTTATTGTAGAAGTAATATATTCATATCGCTTTGAAGTATAAACTTTTATGATAGAACGATGACGTACGAGGCGACCATCAGCCCGTGTATAGGTTGGTCAGTAGGTTTAAGAATTCGTTCAACGAAACTGGGCGGTTGAAGCGATCCCTCTTCTGACTGGCTGCATAGAATTAGTTTCTTCTCAGGACATTATATTTTGGGAAGAGACTGATTGTTTTCCCCCGTATTCGAAAGAAAATATGGCGGCCTTCGGAGCATGCCCATGCAAGTGATCCTGAATTCTGTCTTTTCCCGCCTGGGTTCAATTCCTATATTGTATTCCTAAAGAGTCTACGGCCTGGACCGATATAGGGGACTAATCCATCCCCGAAGCATAGCTACCGGTAGCTTTCTTAACGCATGTTCAGAGACTATTAAACTTAGACATATAAGTACGATCACACCGACAATAGTATTTTTGATTTTGTTAAAAACGCGAGGTCACCGCTGACAGAGTCTCTGGGAAAGAGATGGGGTTGTGCTATATTTTAAAGTTTTAATATGTCTCTCACCGCCTGTTTGTATCCTTGCGGTTTTCAGCGTGTCCTCCATCTTTTTGACGTTATAAATCGGGTATTTTGCACAAAAATTGGCCAGCTCATCACTGAGTACAGACCGATCAGTTACTTCACTGCCCACTGTCCACTTGTGCTCAATAATTCTAGTCTCGCTGACCTTTTTGTCTGACGTCTGCAAGATTAATTAACTCAGTCAGTCAGTCCGTCATTCAGTCATTCATTCATTCATTCTTTCATTCATTCATTCATTCATTCATTCAGTCAGTCAGTCAGTCATTCATTCATTCATTCATTCAGTTATTCAGTCAGTCATTCAGTCAGTCATTCAGTCAGTCATTCAGTCAGTCATTCAGTCATTCAGTCAGTCATTCAATCATTCAGTTATTCAGTTATTCGGTCATTCATTCGTTCATTCATTCATTCAGTCATTCATTCATTCATTCATTCATTCATTCATTCATTCATTCATTCATTCATTCATTCATTCATTCATTCATTCAAGATTGAGCATAGACAACGTCAGAGCCTCCTGATAACATTTACACAGTCTAAAGATGAGTGATAGCGGTGGTACTTTGTTTTTTTGTTTACAGGCAATGGGTTTTTATGCAGAAAAGCTTCCTTAACAATCAATTAATAGGAAATTCTTAGTTTGCATGTTCTCACCTCTACTTTGTCAAGATCCCTTAAGAGTTTTCTTCTATGATAATGAAAAATAAATCGTTTTCAATAAAACAGATGAGTTGACTGGTGAAGGGTTTCTGGTCCTGCCAGTACTGGAGCAATATCTTTAATCACAAAGAACAATATCGGCCAATGTCTTACAAGTTTTTTTCGAGGTGGTTTATCCACGTCTAGCCGCCCTGTGTGACAAACGTAGATAGACAAGGGAGAAAGGGAATTCGATATCGAAAGGTAGGTGTTTTGCACATTACAGCGTTAAATTTTATAGATGCTCAGTTAGGCGAACTTACAAGTTGCGAGTTGTCGGCTCGATTTTTAAGCTTTACAGTTAGACTCCGCTAATTCGACTCGACTATTTCGAACGGCTCGATATTTCGGACTCAGACCCCTCATCTAATTCATCTAAACAATGCCAATATTGCATGTTGGAAATCGCACAGGACGCTCTAAAATCCATTCAAATTAGTAGAAGTGTTCTTGTATTATTAACAAATTGACGTCAGATTTTTATCTTCTTTACAAAATCCTTTCTCATCTCCCAATTTTAAACGCGGAATCTCGCTAAAACGCTTCAGGTATTAACTCGCGCCATTTCATTTCCGTGCGGAGATCGGGCGACTTCGGACGCGCAAGAAAAACTGCGAACCGGGGGAGGGGTTTTGTAAAGATTTGTCTTGTCAAAAAAGCTTGTGAGGGAGATGGAGGGGAGCTTGGGCGCGCGCTGGATGATGTCACTGGTACTGGTTCAACTGTACGATCATGTTGCGAAAGGCGATTTGGGAAAAAACTTTGCTTAAGACGCTAAAATTCTCCGACTGTCGTGAAAGTATTCGAAAACAAATTCGGCCAAGTTGTAGAAAATCTTTCGACTTCGTTTTGCGTTTGTTTGGTTTCGTGGAAGCAAAGAAATTTAGAGATTCGAGCGAATACTCGGATTGCGTTCAAAATGTTTTGGCAAAGAGTTGCCTCAATTGTCAATCTTATATGTAAACCAAAAACGTATTTGCAGAGCGCAAAAGGCGTAAGTACGAGGACTTGCCCTCCACCCGTGAGGTGATAATTGACCACGTTCCCAGTCTCGGCCGAGCGGTGACGACAGCAAACCGATCAATTTAGCGTGGTCACGCATTAATTTCCGCTATTTTGGCCGTCATATTTCAACTTTTTGGCCAGCTAACACGGTGAAAACTGAATGTGTGATTCATTGGATTGTAGAGAGAGAAACTACAGGCCTTACCTTGCGAGTTCAGCGAGAAATATTGTGAGTAAATGCTCTTTTTGTGTGCAAATTTGACTCGTTTCCCAAGAGTGTTTTGCCGTCAAACTGGCCGAAGTTTCCTACCTTGTCTCTTAATAAAACACCGTAGGACAAATTTTTCAAAATTCGCTCAAATCTCGTTTAAACTCTCCAGGATGAGAAAAAATGACACCATGGAATGTTCAAGAGTCTTTGTTCGGAAAATTACCCATACATTGAACGAATTCAATGTAAAATCCTGATCTCCATACAAACTCTTATATTTTAGCCACAGTTCTCCATACAAACTCTTATATTACGCTTGGTTGACCTGTGGATTAAAGAGACAATATCACGACGATTTTGCAACGTCGGATAAAATTATCATTGACTACATTTCTTGTTCATCAAATGATCCTAGAGCACCAAGGCAACGATACTTAGTAAACTCTTAAAGGAGCACAAATACATCGACAAAATTTGAAAACTTCTGGCAGATTTTTTCGATTAGACATCATCACACAATCTGGTGCATGCATAACCCATTACATCACTCCCGTCTTTTGTTTACAGCTTCTGCGTACAGTATATTGCAATTTTTAACCGAAACTAGATCATTCTGTTCAGGTTTCAATCAATGAAAAAATGTGTCTGCGGTTTTTCACTTTTCATGCTCACGATAGAGCCCCTGGAGGGTTCTCTCCTCCTCCGCTCTCCCTTCACCCATCCCCTTAGGAAGGCCTGATACCCAGGCTACTTCACACCATAGTTAGTAGAGTGAACTAACTATGTTCAGACAATGGTTTAAATTTTTAAACGTTCAGATCCTCTGTGGTCTGAAAGTTCGTAAGTAATTAAAGGGATCTTTGGAAGCTGAAAAATAATGCTTTTATTTTGTAGAGCAGTACTCGGCTAACAATGGCGAGGATGGAAACGGCTTGCGATATGCATTTTTGAAAAAGCGTCAGAATGTCAGTTTTTCAAAGGATCAAGTTTGGCTCGAAAATCGTTGAAATTTTGCAAAAATGTTACGGCAGTGTGGACTTTCTTCTTTAGGGATCATTTCGTGAATTCATAACAGTTTTAAGCAAATATATCGTGACAGTGTCCCTTTAAGTGATTATGTGCGTTTGGCATTTGAGGGGGTCGCTTTTGAGGAAGAAGTTTGCGGAAAATATGTTTGAAGTGTGGTACAATCTACTCAGTATGTTATGGTTTTCAATATTACAATCTTTCCTCGTGAATTTTCAATGTAGTCTTCTGGGAGAAAAGTGGTCCATACTCAGCTCAGCTCAAACATAGATGTGACGTCTTTGTGACGTTTTCACGCCTTAGGAATGCTGAGTTTAATTCCAGTTTCAGTGGCAATGACCGTGTGCAGGGTCACTATAGGAATCCGAGGTTAAACCGAGACTGACCTTGCTGAATAAGTTCTATGATTTTTATTAAGTTGTTGCATTAGTTGTTAGATTTGTTAGAAAGATTGAGAAAACTTGAGCAGAAAATAAAAAAATGTGCCTAGAATGTTTGTATATTCTGGGTCATTTTCAGACTTTTCAACCTCAAATTCTTAGGCTTATATCAAGGATCTTACAAAAAAAAGGAGTAAGTCTGGTTAAGAATCTCTTTAGGATTGGAATGAAGCCCCATGAACTACACCTATGTTCATCAGGGATTCCTAATCGCACCCTTACAGGTCCTTAAAGACGAAGCTATTTATGCTTTCTTATGTAACAAGCTTACCATCTTGAAATCGTGCAAAATATTGCTCTGATCCACGTCCCTGTGTGCAGGAACTTTAAACAGTTCTGTTTGTTTCTCTGTGTCCACCTCGATCGTCTCGTTGTATTGTTCCCCAGACTCGCTGATTCCAACGTTATAATCCACCACCTAAGATATGCAGTAAATAAAGGCACAAGTTATGTTTTTGCTGTATATAAAAGAGGCTTAGGCTAGACTTTCTACAAATGCACGGAACGAATTTTTCACTCCATCGTCTAAGAAAATCCAAAGTTTTCTACTATAACGTTCTCTTGTCCCTTAACGCGATCTTCACGCGACCTTTCCTCGCGCGTCTGACCGATGTGGTCTTAATTTGAACTGTCACGTAACAATGGCCGACCTCGAATCGGAAGCAGAGTAAACAGAGCGCGCTGAAATAGATTGTAGCTTGTAGGAGGACAGAGAGGAACGTCAAAAACTAAAGTGACGGGTCATTTAAAATAACAATAACAACACTCACTTTCTTAGAGGGGGTGTTTACATCTCCGTTTCCGCATTTGCAAACAGAATTAGCAGATACCAGGTTCGTTGAGGCAAGATGCAGGACAAGCATGAATGCCAGCAGGCTTCTATGAAGAGTGGTTTACTACAAAGATGAAACAAGGTCATGACAGTGGAGTAAAATATGAACTATCAAGATCTGAGTTAATCAGGAGGTATTTCTGGGTCGATTCAAAAGGGTTATAAAAACATGAGTTTTGTTTCAAAACGACACCAAAGGTAGACAGCGACTCGGTGAAATATATCTGATCGGGAGGCCAGTGTTATGATAACTACCTTTCGAGCAGACCTGCTTTATCCAGGAAAGATCGAAGCGACTCTTCTTGCAGTGTATATTGTTACTTATTTTTGCGGGATGTTATTTTTCGCGATTTTCTAGATTGCAAAAATTCGCAGAATGAATGACCCGCAAAACACTTATCGCAAAAATTAAAAAAAGCCTGCTAGATAACTCCTTATTTATATTGACGTCAGCTTGCTCACTCCCTCTTACTCCGAATCATACAACAGAGAGAAGACATATCGTCATGCTGTCCTCCGCACTTGTACTTTGTCACTAATGAAGATGGAAACCTGTTTAAAGTTTCTGTTCATTATTAGTTTACTAAATGTGGTTTGTCTGTAGTGGCAGTTCTGAGAAAATAAGAATCAAAAGAAATGAAACGGTGTAGGTAATCAGAAACGAAATGTTTGGTTCGCCTACCTCTAGCATAGTTGAAGTTGTCTACAGTGCTTCTTCCTGGAATCTTCCTAGTTCAGCTCCGTCCGGTAAATTCAGCCTTCTTTGTCCTCTCTTGCTGGTCTTGCTGTTTAATCGTTATGCTGAACAGACTGTACAGGGTCTATCCTTTTCTATCCTTTTTATATGCTAAGCACTGACACTGAGACGACGGTGGAATCTAATATCTAGTTATATAACCGAGGAATTAATTGAAGATTTGAGGATAATTTTCGCATTGTTGAATACTGTGCTTCCCTTTCAGCGAAAAGGGAAATTGGGACGTGAGAAGCTGAGTGTTACAATGTAGTTCCTTATGGAAAACGCTGGGTGCGGGTTGTTCAAAGCGGGGATAACGCCATCACCTGGCAACGGATAAATCACTATCTAGCGGATAGAAAACTTTGTTTTGTTAACTTATCAAATGGATGGTGATCTATCCGGTGAGTAGCGTTATCCACACTTTGAACAACCCGGATTTTTGCTTGTCGTGCTGTTGGACACAATATGACGACGTATAAGGACCGCAACGAAAAAGTACTCCCTGTAGGGGCGGGCGGGGAGAAAGATATGAACTCTATGGGGAGATGGTAAGGCAAGTGGCCCTTTAGAATTGGAAACAAACTAGTTTTATCCCCTATGGTGTTTATTTCTTTGCATGTTCTCAGGGGATGTAGAAAGCTCTATTTTTGCGCTAATAGCAACATCTCAAAACAAACATGGTGTCCGATCGTGGTATGTTGTAGAAACAAAACACACCTTTAAAGATTTCGAAATAAACATCAAGAAGTCTCGAGTGATGAGAAATTATGGAGGGTAAAATGACTTAAAAGCAATGGTATCTTCCTTCGGGTCGCAAGAAAGTATGAGTGTAAGATCCAAGTGTAACATTTTTTCTATTATTCGTTCTTGCGTAATTTGTTTTTCCTTTGTGTACACAAATTAGTTTATACTTCTTTTCGTCCTTTTGTTTAGTCTTTTTTTTGGCGTCAATTTAAGTGTTTATTCCTTTCTGTCAGTTTTCGCGCCCTCGTTAGCGTTTCTTTGCTGTTTCATCTTCATTAGCGCCTTTCTAAGTTTCTATAGTTTTATTTTCCGCATGTTCTAGCGTATTTTCCATATCATAGCTTTGCAGTACAGTTTTGGGGCAGTTCATTTTGGTCCGCGCTTAGCGCAGTTCTATTTAGCTTTCGTGCTAGTCTCTTCGCGTCATTCGCAGTCCGTTTCACAACAGTTTTCTCTGGCCGAAACAATGTAAGTGTAATTCACAGTCCTCGTTTTGCAGTTTTGTTATTTCTTTATTCGAATTTAGCTTAGTCGCAACTTGTAACTTTTGCTCTTTTACTGTTTTAGTTTCAACCCACGCTGTTTGTATCCACGCTATTTGCATCTACGCCGCTCGTATGCACACTCTTTGTACCACGCCGTTTTGATTTGTGGAGTTGTTTATTAAAGGCCAAGAGAGTTTTTTACGCTTATTGCAGTTTCAATGAGATCGAAGAAAGTCTCCCCAAGTAAAACAAAACCACACTAAGGGCGAGTGTCACTGAATGGACTTTCACGTCTACGATAAGGAATTATCATTGTTTCAACGGAATTTATCGCTTAGTAAATTAGTAAAAATAGAACTGTAACCAGGATAAGACATATTGGAATAAGAACGTTCTCTGGTTAAAAATATATTAAAAACATAAGCTTTCGGCTATCAGTCTATAGCCTTTAACGAATGAAGAATGTAGCGCGCAAGCGAAAAATATATACGAATGGGGTGCGAAAAATTGAGAATAAAAACAAGCGTGAAAAAAGCAAGAAGATAAAAATGTAAATGAGGCCTGATTACAATAAAATAGAGTATTGCCTAGGCAACGGCTTTGAGTTGTTATCCGCGTCGACGGTTTTTGCTGTGTGCCAAGATTCTAGTGTTTTTCGAACGCGGTAATTGCCTTTGTCAATGACACAAGCATTGTCGAAATCAATGGAGTGATTGTTTTGCCACGCATGGTTGGCAACATTAGAGCCATTTGAATAGTTCTTCAAGTTTCGTTGATGTTCCTTTTTTCGGGTTTGGAAGCATCTTCCGGTTTCTCCTATGTAATTCCAAGGTCAGTCTTTACATGGAATTTTGTAAACAACATTACATTGAAAATCTGAGGGTTGTCTGAACTTTGGTGACGGGAATTCTTGTTGACAACTCGGATATCATTTTTGCGGAGTAACCTTGTGAGGGGCTCGGTTAGGCCGCTGATATAAGGGAAACATGCAAAACACTGGTACGTATTAGATGGATCAGCCCATTTGAAGAACATAGAAACGAGTTCTTCTGGTGGAGGAACTGAAGATGGGGGTGGCTTCTTATTGAGGATGTTAGAAATAACAGCCGGTGGGTAACCATTAGCTTCTAACGCGGCCCTAACATGATTGGTTTCACGTGTTTTTCCTTCAAAGCTGCTAGGGAGGTTGGATGCCCGGAACAGGAGGGTCGAGGCCGTGCTGATTTAGTGTTCTTTTGCATGATGGGAAGAGAAATCCACTTGCCCTTGGAATTACATAGGAGAAACCGGAAGATGCTTCCAAACCCGAAAAAAGGAACATCAACGAAACTTGAAGAACTATTCAAATGGCTCTAATGTTGCCAACCATGCGTGGCAAAACAATCACTCCATTGATTTCGACAATGCTTGTGTCATTGACAAAGGCAATTACCGCGTTCGAAAAACACTAGAATCTTGGCACACAGCAAAAACCGTCGACGCGGATAACAACTCAAAGCCGTTGCCTAGGCAATACTCTATTTTATTGTAATCAGGTCTCATTTACATTTTTATCTTCTTGCTTTTTTCACGCTTGTTTTTATTCTCAATTTTTCGCACCCCATTCGTATATATTTTCGCTTGCGCGCTACATTCTTCATTCGTTAAAGGCTATAGACTGATAGCCGAAAGCTTATGTTTTTAATATATTTTTAACCAGAGAACGTTCTTATTCCAATAGTAAATTAGTGACATATTTTTCTAGAGGAGTTGTTTTCGTGTTTTAAGCTTTGTCTTTCATATTCCCAGATAATTGGATAGAGAAGGCTTAATTATTATATAGAAGTCGCAATTTTTCATGAACACGATCTTTATACCGTTCACCTATTTGTTATTATTAGTCTCACTGCTGCAGTAGTTGATAACTTCGCACTTTCGCTCGTAAAGGTTAGTCGTGACTTCTTCTTGTGTCCATTTTCTGTGAAACTGTGCGCAATTTGCTTAGCACAGCTATCAGCCATATTCTACCTTAGGCTATTCAATCTAACCCAAACATAACATTCCAAAAAAAAAATCCTTTCATTGAATGAGTACTAAACATCCACTTGACCTGGCTTGGAACTTGCTATTTTTTTTTAGCAATTGTGCACGTGAGAGCGTTTTGCTGCACGTGGCCAAGTCGACCAAAAACTATTGTACATAATGATCACGGAAGTTAAAAAAAGTGTTCTTGTTTCAGCGATTGAAAAAACCTGCTTGCCACATCCGAGATCTACCCTCGTATTACAGTAAACTTCCGCCAAAAAGAACCTACTGATTAAGGTTACTGTATACCTTCAGGGGTGTCTCGCGTGCAAGCGATGCAGCGCGTGCAGTTTAAGCTTTAGATACCTAAACCCCTATATCAAATTAAAGCCTATAGAGCTGGCTATCAAACTATACCAAGAATTTTGAAATAAATGGATTTTCGATTTTTTTATGACCACTAAATGCGAGCACCCGAATCACCTTTCGAAAGCTAAAAGTCAGAGCGAATTTTGTTTTTCGCCAATCTAATTTTTTCCTCCGTTTTAGGGCCCAAAGCGCTTAAAAAACGTGTCTGCGTTTTGACATATTCAATTGCAGTAAAAAGTTATAGAACATTTTCGAAATAGGATTAAAAAAAGTGGAGTGATCGTACAAAAATCGCTCTCGAAGAAAAAGTATTTCGAAATTGCAAATCGCAGACACCCTTTTGTAGTTTATATGTTAAACTAGCTACTATCCAAATTTGAGGGCAATTGAACAAATTCCCTTCATTGAGCTATAACTCTTTAAAGTGTCTGCTTCAGGCGAAAAGATTTAGGCTGTTCCGAAAATGCGGAGAGCGGAGAGCGGAGAGCGGAGAGCGGAGAGCGGAGAGCGGAGAGCGGAGAGCGGAGAGCGGAGAGCGGAGAGCGGAGAGCGGAGAGCGGAGAGCGGAGAGCGGAGAGCGGAGTGCGGAGTGCGGAGTGCGGAGTGCGGTGTGCGGAGTGCGGAGTGCGGAATGCGGAGTGCAGAGTTCGGAGTCTAAAAAAAAACAATAAAAAAAAAAAGAAATAAAAGAATTGAACAGTGAATTAAAAGAATAACTAAAGACATAAATAAACTTGTTTTCTCAAAGAGCAACTTTACCTTTTCCATTTTTTTATCTTACTATTTTTCGGCG
>NW_028301547.1:14747500-14805000 GCF_042242905.1 Orbicella faveolata | reverse complement strand
AAGTTATCTTCGATTAGAAATAATGGAAATCCATGAAAAACGTCACATCAAAGACAGTATCGTGACTGGCAAATACTGAAGCACTTGCTTGCATGTCTAATGAAACTCTGTACAATTTTAAAAAAAACTACTGTTTATCTTAATGATTTTATTTTACTTACAATTAATCCAGAGTGTATATTTTTTAAATTATTTGATAATTTATTAACGGATGGTTTTGTGCTGTAAGCATATATTTATAATAAAAGACAACTTACTTTCTTGTGTTCTTACTGATATTATGTAATATTTCCAAGAATTAAGCTGCGCTTATCAAGATATATTTGTAATTCTTCATTCCTCTAAGAAATGCTACGCACCTAAACGAACTAAATTTCAGTCCCGGTATCTAAACTTCTGAAAAAAGCGATAAAATTCTAAGTTAGTTTGTAAATCCCCCAAAAAAGCGACACCCGAACAGAAACGACCCTAACATAACTTAACTGTAAGTTTAACAAAAATCCAGCGGAAATAACAGATACGTTGTGCATATTGTAGACTTGAACATTGTCCAACGACTAACAACACTGTACAATTCATTCTTAAGGGCCCATTAACCGATCTTTTCGAGCCGTTTCTAAGGAAAATTTATTCTCATATAACCTCATCATATTTGGTTAGTTCAGAGTTATTTCATGTGTTTTAACTTTTTCATGATTAGTAACACTAGTGATGACGTCATCAGGCCACGCCCATGGTCATATGACTAATACTGAAAAAACGCAAAGGTTCCCAGGCAAATTACTTTATCGGGATTTTTTTCATTGATTTGATATTTTAATTTAAATCCTCATTACGCTATGCATAGATTTTGTTTCATTTCTAAAAGGTCAGATTTTGAGATAATTTCAAAATATTCAAAATGCGTAATTTTCTGAAAAAAGCATGATTTTGAAAAAGGAATGCATAGCTATCTTTCCAACGTTGGCTTTGATCGAAATTCGTCGAAAAAGGCTGGATTTAATGAAAAACCGCGTTTCCTTTAGCATTTAAAGAAACCGGAAGTGCGCCCGATATATATTGGAAGTTACCCTATCAGCGCGTGCGCAATTTACACTATCAGCGCACTTCGGTGAGATCAAACAAAGCCACACAGAGTTAGTTTTGACCTTCTATTGCTCTTGTTTTCCTGTCTTCTTCTTATTTTGTCTCTGCTTGTACTTTTTTCACTTTGCATTTTGTGAAACACAGAGAAAAACATCTAAAATGTTAGCGAATTTGGAAGTTATTGAGTTTTTATTTTCCGCGCTCAGGCTGACGTAAGTAACCGGAAGTGAAATTTCACCTCCTTAGCAACGCGCGCGGGCGAGCGCATAAATCGGTTAATGGGCCCTTAAACCAGCAGAGCATAAATGGTTAAGGACAAACACTAATTCCAAAGAAAACAGCATCCAATACAGTTGTGTGCATGATAGCAACCATCGATAGTCGCGCTACAACTGACAGTACCCAGGGTCGTGACACTAGAAGGTCCTAGAGAAACCGATGTTTTCCTGTGACACCCCGCTCTAGACTGGACAGGTGTATTACAGCTTAACACATGCATGTTTCTTAATTACGTAGATATGTTATTGTAGCTTACTCAGAATATTTTTTCTGTTTAAATTAAGAGTAGAAATTACAGATAGAGCAGTCCCGTCACAATCTGCTGGCAGCCGGGAATTTCACTGCCTACAAGTAAATTATTTGCCACCTACACGTACTTTGCGGCCCTGGAGTTCTAACACTAGTCTTGACTAATAGCAAATCCATCTCTGGTCTTCACTGCCTACTACTTCTGTTATCCTGCTCGCTACAAGAAAACTTTGTGACAGGGCTGATGAAGGAATTTCTGAATACAATACTCATATTTCTGTTATGATGAAATGATTTTAAAGACGTATGGACAATTGACTTCAATTATCCTCTGCTTCAGCCTTGTCGAGTATTTCTGTGTATAAATCGCACTGTGAAGTCGCCCTGCCAATGGAAACTGCGACATCATCGTATTCGCAGTGAGAACTTGTTTCATTGTCTCCACACTCGCTCGGTTCATTCTCCTCTTCTATCAAGTGCAAGGATCGAAACCTGCCGGGCACGTCGAGATTACTGTAGCTCTGTTGTTCAAAGTCCAACAAGCTAGGTGCTGAACTGTCGTCCGCGTCGGTGTCTTCGTACATTCCTTCGTCGAAGCTGTCTTCTGAAAAGAGGGAACTCGAATCGGACTGAGACAACCTTCGTTCACTTTTCTTCTGGAGAGTGTGTTTCAGCTCCTCTTGGGTATGCTCAGACAAGAATTTCGCCATAAGCGGGATTGCGTTGGCAAAGTCATCCTCATCAAAATCTTCGTTTGAAAGCAGCAGTAAGCGGATTAGCATCTCTTTCTTCTCGTTCATCTTTTCAACCTTGAACCAGTTTGCTCGGCGCTGCTCCTCCAGGCTCAAATTGTCGACGGCCAATACAATATTCTCGGCGCGGTCCTCTATGTCTGCAACTGCCCTTTCAAAGTCCGTCAGACTCGGTTTGTACAGCGGCTTGAACGGCGGGCTGACATAACTACCTATCTGTTCCTTGACGCAATACACAATGTAGTCAACAACCTCATGCTCGTTGGTCTGTTTGGCAACATCGCTGCCCACCTCAGCAAACGCGTCGTTCACAATGGACACGAATACGTTCACGAGGACGAGGAAAATGAAGACCATGTAGGAGATGAAAAAGATAGGTCCCACGAGTCTGTTGGCGTCCTGCAGCCCTATGAAGTCAAACCCTCCTAGAGTCATTGAGAGCATGGTTTCTGCTGCCACGACAAAAGAAGAGTAATCCTCGTTAACTGGACCAAATATAAGGAACGCCGTCTGGGTATACGCCGTGAAGAACAGCAGAAACATAAAGAAAAACGAAAACAGTGGCCCGCTGCTGACTTTGACCGTCTGAACCAACATAGACATTCGCCGATTGAAGCGAAGAAGCTTGAGAAACTTGAGGAAGGCACAAAAAACGGCAAAGCCTAAAGTGCCCAGGTACGCCTCATCAAGAAATATTATGTAATCAAAGCTAATGAAGGCCTCGGGATTGGCTCGCATCCGTCTGATAGCAAGCCTGGTAAAGCCCAACTCCGCAAGGTACAAGAAAATGGCAGAGAAGGAAGAGCAAATGACGAGAATCTCGATGTAGTTCCAAGGGTCTGCGAAGTACTTCTTGCCCAAAACAAACAGCTGCTTTGCCTCGCTGTAAATGTACACGCAGAGGAAAGCGAAGAACACAAACTCGAATGCCATCACTACTAGTTGATCCGGTCCGGTGTAGCGGTATAACCGGATGGTATTTACCTTGGGATAGTGGTGGTATCCCCCAGTGGGGAGGATTTCTGTCAGCATGCTCACCACACCAAAGAAATTGGTTTGCGCGTTGTAGACCGTGAACTCTGAAAAAATGGCGCGAGTGTGCCGGTCGATCCATCCGTAGATTTGCAGATCTTGTATTTTCTTCATTGAAGTTAACCGTTCGGAGTCAAGATTGTATACAAAACCTGCAAGTAAACAGCTGTTCTGTAACGCTTGGCTTTCAGTGATCAGCAGCTTATTTTCCTTAAAATATCAGCGAATTCAGACATGCAGATCATGCAGAAGTAACGGTTTTTTGAGGAAGGGAAGTTAAAAAGGACGTTTATCCATTTTCCATGTTGCACCGTGATGACGAAATGAAAAATTCTGACTCTGTCTTGAAGGATATCAATTAATCAATTAATCATTTTGTTAGTGTCAATTTGTTGGATGAGGTTGCCTTCCATATCCAAGGCAGAGGCTCATGTACAAAGCGCTTGACAATAAGTAAGAGCAAAATAACGCTACACTTAACACGTTACGGGTAACGTTTTCACCAAACCAGTTCATGATTTACTTTTTTTACTTTTTCTTGACTTTTTACAATTTCTCCCCTCCTAAATTCCCGTTTTCGCGCTTTCTGTATATTATTTCTCCTAGTCGCTGTGTCGACTCTTTGCAGGAGCGACTTGCTAAATGAATGATCGTCTTACATGCCATAAAAATCATTGAAAAGCTGCTGCAGGAGTTTACATCTGCTTTGTACACGTACGGAAGATTGTTTGTTTTAAGCATGTCCATCAAATACGTTGACCAGCGTCGCGATATCCCGCTAGGATCGCACTTTTAACATCTACTAGTTAGTCCTCTTAAGTTCAATTACTTACCCCCTCCCCAATAAGAAGCGAATTTTCCCCAGAAAGGCGTTCCATTTAATCTCAATGCGCTTTGCCAAATCCAAGGGTTATCCGGGAGTTTTTCAGCGTCACTGACCTCCATTGGAGCCCAGCCAGGGCGAAAAGCGCCTTCTTCCTCGTCTTCCCACGAGTAATAGGTGGTGCATGTTGGCATCAGGTCAACCAGATATCTAGGAACTGTACAGGATCCTACAAAATGGCGGCCAGAACAGGAGGCAAATTTTTAATTAGTTCAGCCTTAGCTACGTGATATAACGAAAGGTTTGGTTTAAAGTGGTCAGTGTGATTGCTTTCGATCCTTCTTGATGGTCTGACACAGTTTGCATGTAAATCTTCCGAGTGATCAGAAATGTACATCACAAAAGAAACATAATGACACCCGTCGTCCCGTTGCCATGACAACAGTTATGCCGCTGGTTCTATTTTAATTAAGACTAAAATTCCCAGATTTTATCTTAAACAAGGATCATCCACTCCCACCAATCTAATGGGGAGAGTTAAGACAATAAGGGAACCATGTGTGTTCCGAGCAAGACCCTCTGTCCCACTTTAAAAGGTTGCAAATGGAGATATTTGGTTTTTCACAGAAAGAAACTGAAGCCAAGAGTGTTGCCATGGCAACAACATGGTATGTGTCATTCTGTTTCTTTTGTGATGTACATTGTTGGTGCCAAGTTTGAAGAACACTGCTTTAATATTTCTAGAATTAGTCTCGATTGAGTGTTGTGCTGTTTTAGTGGCACCAACTATGACGTCATCGCTTTCCTGATTTGCATAATACAAAAACGTAAAGGAAAACGCCATTCTTCTTGACTTTGAAAAGCCTTTCAAATAAGCAGCAATTATTTTTTACTTCATAGGCACTTTAAGCTCTCTATTACCAGTCTCATTGATCACGCCTTGCTTTTGTAAGGAGAATTTAGACTTGATCAATCTTGATATCAAGGGCTATCTATTATTTCGAAAAATTACCTTTTTTCATTCTCAACTGACGTAACCGAGCCAAACCGACGACATAAAACATTCCTCGGTCCGCGATGAAACCCTCGGGGAAACGCTCCAGTGAGTCAAAGGACACAACAACATCATTTAAGTACGAGCCACCACCTTTCTTTTTAGCTTTTAATTTACGTCCCCCTCCAGATTGACTTTTCTTTTGTACCATGTACTCTGACCACAAATCTTCCTCATGCAAGTCAATGAACGGGCCATACCAGTATTGGGGCTGTAGGGTGGGGACAAATGAATCCTCAATCCAGTGCCAGAACTTTGATGCTTCTCTACTCTGGAAAGTTAAGAGTAAAAAGAAACCAGATAATACATATGACAAGGCTGGTCAAAGAGATTTTAGGAAGTTTGTATGTTGCGCATAAAGTTCTTCACGAATTGAATTCATTCATTCAATAATACATCAGTTGCAGGTTAGCGAAGTGGTGAGATTTCAGATGGGGGTTATCTGAAGGTCGCGGGATAGAATCCTGTTGAGGAACTTATTTTTTCTTTTTTCTTTTTTATGGTTCAGCCATACAAGTAATGTTATTACAAAAGAAAATCAGACAGTAAAAATGAGAAAAAGGAGTAGAAAAGAAATGAAAAAAAAAAAGAAAGGAAAAAAGCTTTGATATAGTTTTCTCTGGAAATTCAAAAAATACTGAACAACAACAGAAAGGGAAAAAGTGGAGGAAAACTTTAGTGGAGGCAGCCTGGCCGAGTGATTTAGGACGCTGGTGTTGTAATCCGGAGGTCCCGGGTTCAAGGCCTCCACTGCCACTAGCGGGATTTGTTTCTCGGTAATCCCAAGTGCAAATCCTCGGTCACGCTTTGCAAATAGCCAACTGGTCTGCCTTCTGCCAATTGGGTGTTTTAACTATGTTATGTTTATTTGAAATATTTGTTTCCTTTGTTTCAGTGGCATGCCTGTAAACTAGCTAAGCTTAGTGCTTGTATAGCTAAGTGCATGACCACTATAAATAATATATACATTTACATTTTACAACAAAAAGATAATTGACCTTTCTCGAGTCGCCTTTTACATCAGTTTGGAAAAAACCAAGGTGCAAAGTGTTTAAATGGTAATAAGTAAAGGATACTTTTAAAAAAATAATAACGTGCAAGTAATCCGTACTTTCTTGTGAAATGTTTTGCACCTGACCAGTATTTTCCAAACAGATAAAAAAGGCTTCACCTCGAAGCTGAACACTTGCTGTAATTACCGTGTCAAAGGGAAGCAGTGAAGTGTACTTGCTTTCGCTAAAGAGATCCTTGAGTGTTTTGGTAACAGCGTAAGCTTGGTTATCTCGACTTCCGTATGCCACAACACACATAACAATAATAAATGCAAGATACAGGAACATCTCTTTGAGTATGGCCTTCAACTGCTTTTCCTTCTGGCCGCGTTGCCTGGCGAGATGCAGCTGCTCTTCGCCTGGAGGTCTGGGAATCTCGCCAGATGTTTTAAAATCGAAACCATCCCGATGGTCGCCGTAAGGATCGTGAATCCATTCCTCGTCCTTTCTGAGCTCTGTGGTTTGTTTTCCGTCGTCTTCGAGGACCTTGTCCGGGTCTTTGACGATGAGGGCAAAGAGTACGGCAAAGATCATGACCTTGAGTGGCTGAGATATAATGACGTCTTGCCAGAAGGAGATCATCATACTTGACACCCATCTCTGTGACTTCGTTTCGCCGAATGTCAGTGAGTAGAAGATCGTAAATGCTGCAGAAGTTGTGGATGCCAGGAAAATCAGCACATAAGCAATGTAGATTGTAAACTGAGGAAGAGTGAATGCTTTCCTTTCGTCTTTCCCGTTCTTGTTCTTCTGTTCATCTGTCTTCTCTCCCTCTTTTTCTTCATCGTCATCTTTATCACTGTCGTCGTCATACTCGTAGTAATTATAGGCTTTCTGTCGTCCCTCACTCGGGGACATTTCTGACCCAGGCACATCTTTATCACGGGCTTTCCGGAAGATGTTTATAATGAGCAAGTTGACAGGGAGGACCACCAGGCTTGACATGATCCCAATCCCGATCTGCTTTGTGGAGAGTCTGATAGGTCCAATCTTGACTTCAACTCCGGAATCAGATTCACCATCTCCTCCGTCCTTATAGAACATGGCGTTCGCCAGCATGCTGCACATGAGTATCGACAAACAGCAGGACAGACGTTGAACGCGTGTAAACGAGCTTCTTAGAGGGCAATGCAGCACAGAATACCACAAGTGTCCATCACTGAGATTCTTGCGCACCTCAGTGCTGAAGAGGAAGTTGAACTTGGACAATTCCTTTTTGGAAGAGGGGTAAAGCGTTCGATCGATCTGCCCATCATCTTCCTCCACGGCAAGCCACCGATCACAGACAAACCACACCGTCTTGTCTTTTTGTAGATCACGAACGAGCACGCGTGCAAGAAACCACGATGGGTTGGAACCGGTGTTGTTATGCCAGATTCTTACGCTCTGAATTGTTCCAAGTGGGCGCGGAACGGTTAAAAGAAAGTAATCTATGTTTCCTGTTTGGAATTTTCTACGCGTTGTCTCAACGTCCCGCAGATGACGTGACTGCGTTTGTTCAAGTCTGCCCGTCAACACGATGGAGACATCGGCTGTCGTTCCCGCATGACTGTCAAAGCCTGTAAAAACCGTGATCTCGTAACCAAACAGGTCTCTTGGATCATTGGACGGCAGAGGAGTAACTCCCGCCTGTTGAAAAGAGTATAACACAAACCTCAGTTATGAGGTGATTTCTATTGATGCCTGAAATTTTTTTCTAACCATTACAATATCTTACTAGCTTAATGACTAAAATAAGTACTTGAATATGTTAGTATGAAATAAACCAGATTATGCGTGATATGGTCGGTTGGGAGCCAATGATCATATTCTGATTACTTTATGCGCGGAAACAAATTTGTTTTAGGAGTTTGATTCATCAATTACATAAAAAACATTTTTTTTCTATTTTCTAAAGAAACCACTTGCAGAAGTTTGAAAGAACTCGAAACTGCTTACGGATCATGCAATCTTGTCAGTTACGGTAACCCGTCTATGGAAACACAGGGAAAGTTTGTATATCTTCCCTTCAAGAAGTAACCAGTGAGATAATGTCAGATAGTGCAGAGTGCAATGTACAGTTCTGACACAGTAATCATACAAGTTACCGCCCTTGCTCACTCCTAAATCACTGTCAAATACCTCGGATAAACAAATAATGAAAACAAAATCAAACAACTCGCACCAACTGAAAATCTCTCTTGTCTGTACGTCGGGCCCATACCAGCAGTAGAAAATACAGGAGAAAGATAGCGCAGACGATGATGGTGACAGTAGGATTGTTAAACAGTTCTGTCAGATTCACTTTACTAAAGTCAATCGTGTTTGGAGGAGTAAAGAAGCTGCTCGCGAATGACGACATATGAGTACACAGGCATTGAGTGTGCGTTGAGTTGGACAGTGGTCCCACCTGGAAACATGAACAAACTGTTGATTGATCATGGTATCGGGTTATAACAAAGAGTTATTGAAACCAAAGGGATCTATGTACAATAGTTACAAAGGCTTCTTGAACTGATTGCCTGCTATGGCAGCTTGTCCTTGCCTCTCGCATCGCTTTTCACCGAAAGGCACACTTTGTTTAAATCCGCTTTTCTAGTCGTAGAAAGATCCACAATAGGCGATTTGCACGATGGCGTCATTTGACTACAACTACCAGAATCCTTCACTCTTTCTGTTTGTTATGCTAATTAGAACAGTTGTTATTACCCCACTGAGACTTTAAAATTTAAACAATAGAGAAAAGATGAGAGGAATTCTGGGAGTTGTAGTCAAATGACGGCAACGTGCAAATCTGCTATTGTAGAATCAAACGATAATGGCCAAGGTTACTTTGATTTAATATTTTGCTTATAAAAATGACACGTGCATCGATGTTCAGTGATACGTCAAAAACCGACGAAACAGTTGAAAATACAGCCGCCTTTTTTACTCGCGGGCTATACGAGCCGGCGTATTTTTGGCGAACTCCGAGGTGAGTTTAAAAAATGTTATGAAGCACAACCTTGAGTGTCTGAGATATCCTCTCAAATACAATCTATATCTAAGGAGAAAAGGGAGAACACATCTTAAACGGCATCACATTTTTGATTTATTTTGTCACAACTATTCAAATAATTAAATGAGTTAGAGAAGGTATCTTACCACACAACCATCTTCAACCCATGCCTCACTCTGCTCGTTCCAGTATAAACACTCAGAGGTGTATACAGAGAGCAAGTACTCCACAGTCGTGCTTTCTTTGTGGACTTCAGCACCGCTAACTGTTCCATTGTACTCTATGGTAACAAAATATTTCCCAGCGGCGGTCCCGTTGAACTCCTTGTTGCTAAAGAACAACACCATGGGATTTGTAAAATGTTCATCCGTGGTATTGGTGCTAGAGTTCTGCCCGCTGCTCTCATTGTTTCTAAGAAGCAGCGGTGGAATAACACGCATTTTATGCCTGTCGTCGCCGTCCATGGTGGGTTCTTCTTTCCTTAAATACACAACAAGTAATGGGTGTTCTGTGATCACTCCCAACACATCTATCTCGATGTTAATAGAGCTTCGGTTGTCCTTCACTTCAAAGTTGTGTTCGAGAGTTTTCGTGTATTGTACTTCTCCTTTCGTCCGTTTTAGGGTGTCGCTGCCTTTCCTTATCCACAAGGCCAGTGGTTTGGTGAGGTTTGCAATTTCCAACTCCTCCTGAGTGGAAGCGTTCCGTATTTCTACTGAAAGCAAGTAGCTGTTGACTCGACTGGCACTTTGGCTCCACACGAATGGCACGAAAGGTGTTGATGCGACCTATAAAAGAAAATAGCAGCAAATAAAGTCACCTTATAGGTTATTTCATAATTCTTCCTAAAACCTCTAACAAGACCGGCGTTTCGCTCTCAGATTCTGTCAGTCAAATAAATACCAGTTTAGTTTGTTTAAAAGATAACACGCGCCGATGATGCGCGCAATGAAGTAAAATGCCTGTCCTTGTAATATTATTATCTGTCAAGCCATCGAATTAGGGGTTTATTATTCGACTGCTTTATTTTCCGAGTATTGCAAGACGTTTTTGTCGATTGGCCTTCCCCATCCGGTGTGACTCTCACACGCACTTTCGAAACGGGTCTAAGCGTGATACTACGGTTTATTATACACGGCTAGCTCCAGGAGCGGCAAGATGAACCGAATCCTGCGTTGTGATTGGCCACCCGAGCGTGTTATTGACCAAGCGTGAGGTCAAGATGGCTGGATGCCCAAGTTCTTTATTCGTGTTTATAGAACTCGACTTCGTTTCGGTCCATAAAGACTCAAAAAAGAACCAGCCCTCTTGACCTCACGTTTGGTCAATAACCCATATGTATTCCACGGAGAAGTGTAGCCTCGTTCGAAAGCCGATGAACCATCCTGGGAACTAGATTGTATTCCCTATTAGCTTGTCGAGCTATAACTATTTCACCTTTAGAACCTTTATTTGAAAGAGAAAACAGAGTCATTTTGGTGGTCTAAAAAGGAGCGACTAGTCGTTTTCAAATCATTTAATTTTTATACTTTACCAAAGCATCAAGCACGATCAAAGCGGTCTTATTCCCTTGTTTCAGCATATGTAGGTCCCCCAAGTTGTCAGGTAAACTAACATCTCCATCACCACAATGCAGGTTACGTCTCGCCAGACCCGCGGGATAGTCCTTGCTCAGCGTGAAGTAGAGTGACAGGGAACGCACTTGAATGGGTTCTTCTTTTGGGAGGGTGTGATACAAGAACGCGTCTGACAGCTTTTTGACATATTCATTGATGTTTTCAATCAAAACTTTACCCTTAGAATAAACAAAAATACTTAACGTTAAAAAATCGTTTGAGAGGGTTACCACAAATTAATAACTCAAGTTAATCTGAAATATGAAGATAATACATATTGTGATTATTTCGCTCTGAGCGATCTTTTCACGTTTGGGTTAAACGTCTTCAGCATTAAATTCAAACTATTTGCTAGATTTAGAGATGTCCGTTGAGACGCAAAGAAAGTTTTGTTTCTGCTAGCTTCGACCAATAGCGAGGCACTTCGTGGAAATTTCGTTCTGACCGACCCGATGATTGCAGTTAGCTTCGTACTAAACGTAAAATCTTTTCCCATTTGCCAGCTTGCGCTCTAGCAAACTAAAATGTTCCTCCCCTCCCCATCTCGCGCTGCCCTCGCTCTCATCTCCAGCTCGCGCTCAACTCCGAGCGGAGCCTGGCTTCAAAGCCACCTACTCACCAGCGCAGTGTAATTATCATTTGTCATTGAACTGTTAGTGACGTTTCCAAGGTTTTCGTCGCCGACCAAATGAGTCACGACTCTTAGCGTTGAACCCATTGCTTCAGATACAGTGTTCAGTGTCTCCCAGAGGCCCGTGGAGTCAGAGATGTTAGACAGTTCTTCGATTAAGGTCACCATATTGCCCAATGTCTTGTTGAGCTGCAACTGTTGGAAAAAAGTAATAACGATATCTTATGAGATACGCAGTTCCATGTTGCAAGAGCTAAGCCATTCATCTCACGAGCGAATGCACTTGGGAATTAATTTATAGAGAATAATTTATTCCTCAGCATTTTTCCCTATTTCTTAAATTTAAATCTTATAGATGCTTTTCAGCAATCTGATTGACTAACAACTCGCGCGCTCGTCTTCCACACAAATGTTCACATTTTATAACTGTTTAAAATTACCGCTGGCATCAGTCTGCTAAAATCACTCTAATGCTTAGAACCCACAAACGAGGTTTACGGTCCTAGTTTTTATTGACCAATTGTGATCAGTAAGATAAACGTTTTGCAAAGTTTTACTAAAAAATTCTACGGAAGAGGTCCAGAGTATCTATCAAAGGATCATTGCTGGTAAAGCCAGCCTCCTGAGCTAACCTGAACTTCCACCGTACACTCGTCAGGAATAGCAGCCACCTTGGCAACAGAATTAGCAGTCTCTCTTACGGTCTTCACATCATCCATTTTCATATTCGCCAATGTATCGCTCATCCTTGTGCGGATCTGAACACGAAACAAAAAATAAAACAAAAAAAAAGCATTTGAACAAACAGGATGTGAAAACTCAATACCGTACTGGGGAATATTGGCCCAAGGTCGAGACAGTACAGACCGAGCGCAGCGAGGTCTGTACAAAAACGACCGAGGGCCAATAATCACCATAACGGCTCCAGCAAGCTAGGCCGGTTAGTTAGTTTATTATATGGCACTCAAGCTATGCTTGTTTATTGAATTTGCCAGCATTCGAAACAAAAATAAATAAAATACCCGGCTTTCGTACTGTTCCAACTCACCGTTTTGGACGCATCTTTAAATCCTGTTATGTTGGCCGCACGTTTAGACATGGCATTTAACAGCAACGACACGGATAGTATGTACTGGTTGGTAAATTGTGAATAACTTTCCATCTCCAGGGTTCGCAACGTGCCATTAATGGACAATTCCTCCAACAGTTGTGCTATAATAGTAGGGTCGTTTTGGTGACTTGGTAAGCTCTACAGGGAGGAACAATGCCGTAGTTTAGATTTTTCGATTCATCACCTATTGTTCTTTTCGGTGATGTTATTTCAAACAACATTCAACGAAAAGTTTTAACGAAGGCCGCATGAAACAACTTTTAATGTAATATTGTTGCGGCATAAGTAAATTGCACGGAACGAAGGATAGGGAACTCAAGTTACTCCAACAAAATCAGCGCGATAATCTTAATTGTAAGTTTTTGAAACTGATCAAAGGTTTGTACAATTATTCCCCCAACAAGGTAAATTGACCGCAGTCTCTTTAGAAACTACGCGCTTCGTAATATTCACAAATCTTATTATATTACCTGTTAAAACAAACAAGAATGCTGCTGTTACTTTCTCTTACAATCTAAGATGCTGGCTAAACGTCATCGGCACACTTGACGAAGCAATTTTCCAATCCACCAAACTATTATTGATTTCATCCTACACTCTATAACCACATTTTTAGGGAGTTAGGTCACCTGTTCACTCTCCTTCCCTTCGCCTAAGCATGTTGAAAACTGTGGGAATGATTAGGGTGTCTGGTTCTATTCTGCTTATATCCATACAAGGAGTACCTATAATCAGTTCAGTACAACCAATTCTTCATTACTTCTATTTCACCCATTTGCAATACTGTTAAGTCGTACCTGGTGCTCAAACGTGACTTCTGATCTACTCCCCATCTTGTCCGAGATCACTGCCTTCATGTAAAGCGTGTAATTATATTCCTCCAGGCCAGGCGGTAACCGAATGTTGTCGACCCTAGCGTGTCTGGTGGTCTGAATCAGGTATTCAGTGCCATTGGGCTCAGTTTTGTAGAAGTAGTCGTACATTAAAGCTGTTGAGCCTGAGCTGCTTGTCCAGCCGTTACACACCAAGGTATTCTGTGCTTCATGACCGCTGCCAGCTCCTTTAATTACACGACACTCTGGACCCGTGGGGGGGAGGGATGTGTTGAGGATATACTCAGCAGAACCAAACGTTCCATTACCAAATCGTCCTGGGGCAATCAAATCAAAGAATTTATGGTAACTAAATTTAGGTATGCATCGAGCAGACTTGTACCATCCGGTATTTTTTTTCTACGCACCTAGAACGGACCTTTCAGACCTCAAGACAGACGCAAACACTTTTGAAATCTGAAATTCCTTCCGATAATAAGCTCAAACCCCCAAAAATAAGCCAATCAAATAAGAAGTTTACACGCATTCTTCGGAGCTCCATTTTCAACTCAGGCATTGCAGTTTAAAAGATTAGTAAGAACCATCCCTTCAATACTAACCCTCTACTTTGACGGCATATGCAGTTCCATTTTTGAGGCTGTTCGCTCTCAGTATGAGAAACTCAGAGTTGATGCCTGCCCGCGTCATAGATCGGAAATCTGGTTCTGGAATCCAGTGTGAGTCATCGTAGGTCTCGTTTTTCACTACATTTTGCGGACTTTTATTTGTGACTCCGCCAACTACTTCCCTCAAACTCCAGGAGATTGTCATGGTATTGATCATCTCCAAAGTGCAGTTCCTGCATTGGGCTTCTAGCGATAACTTAGCAAACGGGTTCTCCGCTCCTGGGAGTTGTACGTACGGTCGCCTACAGCGGAAAGTAAGTAAGTTAAGTCCTATCGTATAACATCATCATCTGGCACATATAACTACGGTTTCTACAAAATAGAGCGACTTAGAAAACTCCCCCAGAATTTTTGAGAGGTTTGCAAAAGCGTTCGGTATAATCCATTTATATTTCTTGCTGGCGAGAGACACTGTAATTGTTTAGTCTTGCACAAGAACACAACCCGATGTCCCGGAAAGAACTCGAACCCGACCGCTTGATTCGGAGTCACGGGTAATTTTTCTACCATTACGTCAACACGCACCTGCATTGGTCAGGATTAAAGACAAAGGTAGTCCATAAATGCCGGTGAAATCAGCTATCAATCAAATCCCACGTGTATTCTCGCGAGCACTTAGCATGCAGTAATTGATCTACTTACTTTATAACCATCGTAGGTACATCATCAAATGTCAGGTCGACACGAACAAGAAGAGCCACGGGTTCTCTTGAATCCTTGGTGATGAATAATTTAAATATGTAACTAGTGTTTGCCCACAAAAAGTTTGGTTCTATTTCGAGCACCTCCGTATTAACCATCAAGCGTCTGGTTCCATTTCTCAGGCAACCAGCACCTCCAAAAGCATTGGTCCTATCTGGATCTTCATCCGGGACAGAGGGAAATTCATAGTCCGATTCATTTGCTGTTTTGCAGTACCAAATGTACTTAAGACCCTGTTTGTCTTCTATTCCGTAATCAGGATCGTGAGAAGGGGACGCATCGATTATTACTTTGTCATACACTGACTGAATCCACCTGTTACCCCCGATGATCGCCGCAACTAGAGGTGACTGCATGATTTCCAGGTAAGAGTCAAAAATAGTGTGAACAAGAGGCAGTCCAACCATACTCACATTGAGAATAATCTTGAACGTTCCGTACGGCAACGTTTGCCGTGGGATAATCAACACTGACAGAGTCTTATCAAAACCACCAGTTTCGAGGATGGTGCCACTGTCATCTCCAGAAGAGATCTTGATGAGATTCCACTGAAATGTTGTCTCTCTCGACGCCAGACAGTCAATGGTACATCGCGATTTGATCGATATGTACTCGGCTCGGAAGTATTTCGTGCGAGTTTCCAGCGTACGTCCAGCATCGGGTATTCGTACAACTGGGAATTTGCAAGGAAGGGGAAGGATAATCACCCAGCGACGAATAGTGACGTTGGACACGGAATTCATAGCTGTAAGATTGACAGCATATCTCGTTTTCTTCCAGTACTGAAACAGGATGGTGAAGTTAAGCGAAGGTAAAACTTTGGTATCGTTTGCTATCTCGAGCTCGTTATCACAACTCACATTATCGAATCCTTTGTACAGAGTCCTTGTGTTATTTCCCAAGTCAACAAGGAAACAAGAGTCAGTGCCTCGCTGGCCGATTGTAATGGTAAATGTCGTGTTGTCCTCAAACACTGTTGGACTGTCGTTTTCAAACGAGACGTTCAATATACTCTGCATCATCCTCACCACACCACTCACTTTCATCCTACTGATGGAATTACTCGCCCCTAGAGTGATGTTGAAAATGTGTGTGTGGGAAAAACGATGTAAAGTACTGGTGGACTTCGTTTCTATGGGCGGCGTTTTATCTCCAAAATCCCACGTATAACTGACGGCTGTGCCACTGGAAGTGCCAGCCGCAAACAAAACTTCGTATTCCACGGGCAACTCTGTTTTGTTTGGTCCCCTCCCCGGGGCGCCGTATCCAGCAGCTCCACCCGTATGTTTACTTATAATGTGCAGGTCTTTTATTCTTTGTTGAACGTCTACCCAGTCTGCAAGATTTACCGAACTGATGTCATTCTTCATTGTCATGTTGACTTTGAAAATCCCAGGGGTTGTGTAGGAGCTGGAGGAGATATTTATAGCCCGTGCCCCGTTGAGAGGTATGTTCCTCCTTGTCTCACCGTTGCCAAAGTCCATGTCAATAGTAGCGTTTGTAGGCGGGCGAGTGCCCGATTTTACGGACAATGTAAACGTAACGTTACCTGGTGGAATTTCCTGTGGACTGTTAGACATGATTTCAATGTCTTTTACCACATACTGCACGTGTAAATATTTGGTGACTGTCAGTGTGCTGACGGCGTTTGAAGCTGTGACGATAAGTAAGTACATGCCATGGTCAGTGTATGTGTGGTTCAAATAGTCACCATCGCGGACCAAGGAATCGCCAGAAAACAGGGACTTTGATCTATTTCCATCGTTGAAGTCCCAATGCACAGTTACATTGGTTCCGCTATCGATCAAGATCCAGCTTTCCGTGGTTTGGTTGACAGGGATGTAACTGTCGTTATTGACCAGACGAAGGTTGGTGAGTACCTTATCGACCTTTATCTCACGCGTGAATATCTGAAGCGGCGTCACTAAATTTACAACTTTAATCGTCAAAAGGTAGACGCCAACATCTGAGAAGTTGTGCCGACTTATGGGAAAAGTGTGAGACTTAACATCCGTATCGATGGTTAGCTGGAGGGCGAAGGCATCAGCAAACACATTTTGTAGCGTGATCTCAATGTACATACTTGTACCAGATGTGAAGGCAACAGTAACGTCAAAATCTTCATCGACCGATTGGCCATCTGGGCAGGAGACAAGAAAACCTGTAATTTCTTCTTGTACAATAGCTTCTCCTATAGTACTTGTGTTGTACAAGCGATTGCTGCAATTAGCAAACACTGTGTAATTTCCAGCTGCCGAATATGTGTTCTCCACTGGCACGGTTAAGTTCCAGTAATGGTTTTGGTTCTTTTGACCATCAGCGCCGAAGTCCCAATCGCACCAAAAATCGTTGCCCCCGGTTATTTTCATCATGCAGACCGTTGACGAGTTAAGGGTGGTTGGAGGACATGTTATGTGAAAACCAGTCAGTGGATAAACAGGCTTGTGGACTAATATGTGTGGCGTGCAGTTTCTCTTGCTGACAGCGTTAACGAATTTCATGTTTGCACGGTATAGACCGTGCGTGGAGTAACTGTGTGACACGAGAAACGAGAACATGAGACTGCAATTAGTGCAGAGTGCAGTTCGAATTGGTGAACCAATAAATGACGAATTGTCAGCGAATTCAACAAAGGCCTTCGCGTTACTTCCCTGTGGATAGGTTGCGTTCAGTTGAATGGTTTCGTTCACTTCGATATCTCGAGCAGCGTGGATGACTTTACAGGTGAGATTCACTATGGGCGCTACAACTTCTGCAACGCCAGTGACGGTCCTTATGGATAATGAGTTGTACGCTGTTAGGGTCACGTTATAGGTGCCTTCGTCAGCGTACCTGTGCAAGTAGGAACCGACAAAAATCGCCAGAGTTGAAAACGAGCCATCGGTGTACTTGCCATCCCCAAATGATATGTTGTAAGTGACATTTGTTCCCCTCTCGACAATCCAGCTAATCTCCGTGTCATTTCCCAGCGCTGTTGCAGTCACGTTAAAGAAGTAAAGATCTTTTATAGGATCCATAACGACCAGTTGACACTTGCGCATCGATGACGAAAGAAGATTGAAAGCTGTCAAAACTACGGTGAACTGGCCTTTTCTATTAAGCAACATCGGTAGACTTTGATTAGAGATGTTGGTCCAGGTGTAAAAGAATTCCCACTCGCTCTGGTTGTATTTAGTGAAGGAGGTATTCTCGTTTGCAATACGGATTCTATACGTGACATTATGCCCGGGATGCGGGAGTGTGGTGATGTTGAAAGACTCATTCGTAGGGACAAAGTGGGGTACTATCCAGGTAACATTTTTAAAACTAACAGAAGCTGTAATGATAAAATGAGTGACCTCTGTTTTAATAGTCCCTGTTTGATTCCAGTTCCCGACAGGAAAGTTCCCCAAAGAAACCGCCATTGTAGCTGGAGGAAGATAGATCACTACCAGATCGAACCGGTGCTGAATTTCCTGAAGGACTGCATTTCCATCTCCCAGCAAAATGTCTCCAACATCAAGGTGTCTGCTGTTGAAAACAAAAGCATTTCCCTCTGAACTAGAGGAGATAATCTGGGCACCGATTTTCTCCACCGTGCCAATAGCTACGATATCCGCTGGCTGCACGTGAAACCCAGGCTGGCTAATGGCAGTGATGTGAAAACCCTCAGGCAAGTAGAACATGGAACTATGGACCACTTCATACTTCGTCCCCAATGTTGAATTAAAGACGCCTCCCGGGCATAGCAGCAGCCCTAATTGACAGTCGATGCTTCGACAGAAGACGTCTTTATTTGCCCCGCAACTGTAGCTAAGATCGGCAAGAGAGCATGTTGGGAGGTTGGTTGTACAGCTACCATTTCTGAAACAATAGGTCTTTATCCAGGGTAGAAGACAAACTTGACGAAGAATCTTCAAGTCAAATCAGAGAACCACAGCATTTAACTTTGTACAAGGAAAGGCTTCCTGTTATACAGAGAACGTTCAAAGAAATTCACACCCACTGTAATCCCCTGCTTAAGATTTTTGCAAAACCTACCTGGAATTTAATGTATCCCGCACGAGTGGTGTTGGACTTCAGTGCCCTCAGATATCCATACTTTCCAAAGTAATAACTTGGTAAGATAATGGTTGTGTTTGAGTCAGATAAATTTGTTTTAGCCTGACTTGAAGAAAGTGGTGTTCTGAAACCGACCATTAGAGGAGTCGTGTCTGCAAACAGCAAAACAAAGATATATCAACATAAAAGAGTTTTTAGGGACAGCAGCACTCCTCGACTAATATTTTGACGAGGATCCCCCTCCCTGCCCCCCTGGGCCCGGCTCCTCCATGGCCTTCTGAAAAAAACTAGATTCTGAAAGTTGCGCATGTCCATTGAATGCTCCCTAGTGAATATGTATCCCTAGGAAGACACCAACCCATGATAATCTTAGTTTGAATACGAAATTGTGGAGGCCATATTAAAGACACTGGTAGGGTTGGAAACAAGAACACTTTTCGGTCGAAATACGAATTTCAAATATGACTAACCAAGAAGTTTGTCAAGTAACATACAGAGAATCGCAGAGGCAGCATGATGACACAACGACTCAAGGAATACTTGTAGACAAAAATTAGAAAAACTGTTCAGGTGGTTCAACGTAAAGGAAAGAGCGAGGATGACAGGAGAGGGAAGAATAAAGAAGGAAGGAAGGGAGGGAGGGAGGAAGGAAGGAAGGAATGCAGGAAGGGAGGGAGGGAAGAAAGAAGATAGGGAGGGAGGAAGGAAGGGAGGGAGGGAGGAAGGAAGATAGGGAGGAAGGGAGAGAGAAAGGAAGGGAGGGAGGGAGGAAGGGAGGAAAAAGGGAGGAAGGGAGGAAGGGAGGAAGGAAGGAAGGAAGGGAGAGAGGGAGGAAAGGAGGGAGGGAGGAAGGGAGGGAGGAAGCAAGGCAGCAAGCAAGCAAGCAGGCAAGGAAGCAAGCAAGCAAGAAAGGAAGGAAGGAAGGGAGGAAGCAAGGAAGCAAGCAAGCAAGGAAGCAAGCAAGGAAGCAAGGAAGGAAGGAAGGGAGGGAGGGGGAAAGGAAGGGAGGGAGGGAGGAAGGGAGGAAAAAAGGGAGGGAGGAAGGGAGGAAGGGAGGAAGGGAGGAAGGAAGGAAGGAAGGGAGAAAGGAAGGAAGGGAGAAAGGAAGGAAGGAAGGGAAGGAGGAAAGGAGGGAGGAAGGGAGGAAGGAAGGAAGGAAGGGAGGGAGGGAGGAAGGAGGGGAGGAAGCAAGCAAGCAAGCACGGGAGGGCGGAAGGAAGGAAGCAAGGAGGGAAGCAAGCAAGGAAGGAAGCAAGGAAGCAAGGAAGCAAGGAAGCAAGCAAGGAAGCAAGGAAGCAAGGAAACAAGGAAGCAAGCAAGGAAACAAGCAAGGAAGCAAGCAAGGAAGCAAGCAAGGAAGCAAGCAAGGAAGCAAGGAAGCAAGGGAGCAAGGGAGCAAGGGAGCAAGGAAGCAAGGAAGCAAGGAAGCAAGGAAGCAAGGAAGCAAGGAAGCAAGGAAGCAAGGAAGCAAGGAAGCAAGGAAGCAAGGAAGCAAGGAAGCAAGGAAGCAAGGAAGCAAGGAAGCAAGGAAGCAAGGAAGCAAGGAAGCAAGGAAGCAAGGAAGCAAGGAAGCAAGGAAGCAAGGAAGCAAGGAAGCAAGGAAGCAAGGAAGCAAGGAAGCAAGGAAGCAAGGAAGCAAGGAAGCAAGGAAGCAAGGAAGCAAGGAAGCAAGGAAGCAAGGAAGCAAGGAAGCAAGGAAGCAAGGAAGCAAGGAAGCAAGGAAGCAAGGAAGCAAGGAAGCAAGGAAGCAAGGAAGCAAGGAAGCAAGGAAGCAAGGAAGCAAGGAAGCAAGGAAGCAAGGAAGCAAGGAAGCAAGGAAGCAAGGAAGCAAGGAAGCAAGGAAGCAAGGAAGCAAGGAAGCAAGGAAGCAAGGAAGCAAGGAAGCAAGGAAGCAAGGAAGCAAGGAAGCAAGGAAGCAAGGAAGCAAGGAAGCAAGGAAGCAAGGAAGCAAGGAAGCAAGGAAGCAAGGAAGCAAGGAAGCAAGGAAGCAAGGAAGCAAGGAAGCACGGAAGCAAGGAAGCAAGGAAGCAAGGAAGCAAGGAAGCAAGGAAGCAAGGAAGCAAGGAAGCAAGGAAGCAAGGAAGCAAGGAAGCAAGGAAGCAAGGAAGCAAGGAAGCAAGGAAGCAAGGAAGCAAGGAAGCACGGAAGCAAGGAAGCAAGGAAGCAAGCAAGCAAGGAAGCAAGCAAGCAAGCAAGCAAAGAAGGAAGGAAGGAAGGAAGGAAGGGAGCAAGGTAGGTAGGAAGGAAGGAAGGGAGGGAGGGAGGGAGGTAGGGAGGAAAGGTGTAGGGGCACATTAACGGTTACACTTGTTACCTTCCATTGTTCCATTGATGATATCACCGAGGGGAGTGATAAATTGTAAGTACATATTTGATCCAGTTGTAACTTGTAGAGTGCATTCAAAGTCCGAAAACGCCTCGACGACTCTTGGACAAATAAAGTGCATATCGCTAACTGGAATATACGCATCAATAGTTTTCATGTTGAAGACAGTTTGACATTGTCCGTAATGGCCAACGGTTATTTCTGCATAGACCTGTGATTGTTAGAAGGAAATGTGATCTCCGTAAGAAGTTTTCAAAAGTTTTCCAATGCCGGTTACTCGAATCAAAATAACAAATTAAATCGTAAAGAATGCAATAAATCACTTGCAAAAAAAATTCCGGTATCACGAAAAGAACTTACCCAGTGGTTTTTCCCATTCTTAACTTATTTTCATGTTAATCTTCGAGGACATTCGGCCCGTTCATTTAGCTACACCGCGCTGATTCTAGTCATTTTTTTTAAGGTTAGTAAAACTCAGTCCTAACCTTTTTCTAATGATACTGCATCCTGCATGGTACGAACCCTCCCTCCCTCCCTCCCTCCCTCTCTCCACCACCAACACCACGTCCTTTCCCTCCAGAATTTTGTCTGATTGTCTCGAACGTTTGACCTCTGGGCCGCAGGTCTGGGTTGTTCAAAGTCGATTGAGCTAATGGATTAGCGAAAATTTTGATTTCAATTTTGTAACTTTCCAGTGAGGTTTTCTGTTTATATTGTTTGTCCTTCAGTAATGAGTTTGAATGATCTAGAACCCCATAAACCATAAGCAATGAAAACCATTTTTATGCAAGAGAAATAAACACTTCGGTTAAAATTAGCTCTGGGTGGAGAAAGACGCTGTGAGGGTAAGGCGTCTTGCACAAGAACACAACACAGATCCCGACCGGGTCTGGATCACAACACTCCAATTTAACGTTCACTGCACTAAACATTAAGTGACTGCGTCAAAAGCATCGAGATATAACACCCACTGTTAAGACGTTTAGTCTACTAACGCCATAAAGAAAAAGCTAGAGTGACTACCTCGTGTGTTCCTGGACTGGTAAACATGTAGTGATAAGTTGAATTCTTAGTCTTAATCACTGTTCCATCCCCAAAGTTAAAGATCACTTCAGCGCCATCGTAAGTCGGCGCCGTAGCAATTTGGAGCGTCGTAAAAGCCTCGGAAGCATTGGCGACGGACACAGCGAAGGGAAAATTAAATTCTCCAACGGCTTGATAAACGCTGAAATATAAGTGGCTTCCGCACTTGAGCGCTTTTTGACCTTCACATGGATAGTAGCAAGCAGCATCGCTTGTCTTCTTACTGACCTCGGGTGTGGTGTTGGAGCAGTAGCAATGAGAGCCTAATGTGATACCAGCGTACGTCATATTGCGTTTGCCGCAAACTGTTACACAGCTCTCTGGAGTCAGTTCTGCTGCAGCAAAGTCGCTAGATAAGATCATGTCATTGGGAGAAGAGAAGCAACCCAAGTAGTTCACAGCTGCGTAGTAACAGAGAAAAGGGAAGATATTGTTAATTCTATAAAGCTATTCTTTTTGCATATTCTAAACATAAATAAACGCAATCTTAGTGATTTTCGTGCTCAATTTAGTACTTCGTTTCGGCGGAAATAAAGCATTGTCTTGCAAGATTGTGTTTCCGAACTGTCACGGAGAACGGATATTTTTATCCTTTTTTAAGTTTTCATACGGATTATAATCTAGAAATGATCCGCGTCTCTCTTCAAACGGGTGCGAGGTGTTTCAAGTGTTTCAAAGAGTATTGACCTCTAATGTATCGGTTGGTACTTCAAGTTTAGGCTTAATTTGCAAAAGAAATTTCTGTCAAATCTTTTCTGTTCCTCCACAGCTAAGTAAAGGCTTAAGTTAACGTGAAAACAGGACGCCATTCCATTTTCAATAACAGCATAAAGGCATTATCGATGAATACAAGTAAAGAAAACTTACCGTTTCTGCTTGCAATTACATCGATTCTCATAGCGATTGAAGTATTCCATTGGGTAGGATGAAACCGCAGCACTCGCGCCGTCAGGTCTGGACAGACTGAGTTAGACACTATGTTTTCGCCATCGTGATTACCAGTGAAGTGCTAGTAAGTAGTATTGAGAGAAAAGAAGCGACTTAAATGAGTAACTTAGTGACTTTAACTCTGTTTGCTTACAACAACCCCCTGATACAGGTGATGTCAAGATAACGATTGCAATGATAATGATGATGATAGAAGCGGTGACGACAAGTACAAAGGTACTGGTGAATAGAGCCTACCTTGATGCTACCATTGGCTTTATAGTCGGACCAGAAGCTGCCACACAGACTATAAGAGAGTGTGTACTCTGTGACCCACTCAGAGCAGCCGCATTCTTCATCTCTCCCTTGTGTCATGATTGCACTGATGTTTCTTACTTGAAGTAAATCGATTTGAAGATATTCGGACGTTGACTGTACACTAGGGATCCATGCTCCTGAAGACAGGCATATATGTATGGTAAATGATTGTCCAAACAGCTGAAGAGGATATTTATGCTGGTGGTCTTTTAAATTGCCCATAACCTTTCTTTACTTTTTCTCTCGAATCTAGACATCGCCAAAAGGACTTAGGCGAAGAAAGTTTTCGATTTGAACAGCGATTATAAAAATGATCATTTTTCAGAATTTTTAAATTTGCCGCCATTTCGGCTCACCATTCGCCCTAACCTCCTCTCAGTTCTTCTCCTTAACAAAGGAGCTCTGACAGATTAAGGAACACGTGACTTCAGACTGCAAGTCACCAAGTTGAGTTCAAGAGAAATTCCTTCGAGTGAGAAACAAATCTGGAAAAAATGACACAAAGATGCGTTGCAAGGACGAGATAAAAGCACTATTTATTTTCCTTTCCTTACGTTTCAAACTGCAGTTCAGATGATTGATGCTTCTAACGTAACTTAGCTTAACTAGCATTCATTGCTTCGTGCAGCACCAAACAAGACCCTACCTGCAAACGAACCCACTTCTTTTACTAGAGCCCTTCCTCGTTCAGGGCCAGAGGAATCAGCGAGGCTGGACGAAGCAGTAAAGGCATCATCGGGGACAATTCCAGTGATAACACCAAACGATTCTGGAGCTGTTTCTGAAACAAATAAGAAACAAATTGATTGCACTGTGAGGGATATCTCTACAATGTATATATCTATTTTTGTACCATGCAAACTATAGGGCCAAGCAAGACAAACATTTGAATCACTGCTGAAACCAAACAGCAAATAGTCACTGACATACACATTCGATAAGCAAGATTTTCCAATTAAGTAACGGTCAATAAAAACAATTTCAATTATCTGGTGTTTAATACACCTCATATCATGAGGATCTACGTTTTACCAGAATTTAAACCAACGTAAACGACATAGCATAATGACATATATGTTATTTGCCTGCTGGGAGGTCCATGTAGTGAAAACCTGTGACCTCGGTCTCGAAAATGCTGTCCGAGGCCGCAGGCCGAGGGCAGCATTTTCAAGCCCGAGGTCACAGTTTTTCACTATACGGACCGACCCTAAGCAGTAAACCGGTTTTACAGATTATAAATAGATTTGTTTACGTAACTCTTGTCATTGAATCGGCTTGGGCGCCGTCTACTAACGATTTGTGAAAAATCTTGGCAACGAGCGAGTAACTCAGAGAGTAGACAAAGAAAGATGTACTGAAGAACAGATTTTTTTCGAACTACTTTATGTTAGTTGCATTTATTTCACCACTTAAGGTGTCTCCATAGGGTAATCATTTATGGCGTTGCGCGCGCAAGTGTTATGTTTTGAATGCTGTTTTTGCATTCGCTTTCATACCTAGTCCTCTAAAACTTATTACATACAATAAGCAATGATTAAATAGTATTTTGCTATCATCTCTGTTAAAATTTTGGGATTTAGTCTTGAATTATAAATTCCCAAACAAATGTGTTTTTTAATGTTTTTATGGCTTTACTTGTGATTTTCATGAATTTCCTTCGGTGAAATCTTCCAAAATTTTTACATCAAATCGCTTCCAGAGGGATACGAATTTTAAACACGAAAAAAGTAGGGTTTGTAAAGGTAGTTTTGTCGACATTTTCAAATTTATGTCTTTAACCGCTGCAAAAAATCTGGTCTTGTAGATTTTACTGAAAAACGAGCTCCGACTAAACTAAAATATTTACTACCAATCTGCCAAATTTAACGGAATTTCACCGAAGGAAATGCGAGAAAATTCACTGTCAGCTTCCTTTTTGTGCTCGTGTTGACGTAATAAAATATCGAAAAACACTGACGTTTCCTTTGAGCGCGCACAGATTACTTCTTTAGCGCTCGTGCGATCGTAAAACCATAGGGAGCCACCTTAAGTTCTCCAAAATTGTCAGTGCGGTGTGAAATTTCGTGCGAAGTTTGAAGTTTTACTACAAAGGCAATTTCTGCCAGTCGTTGCTTTTAAAATCACTTGAAATCAGACTTTTCTACCGTAAATTGAATAGCAGAAAGCGAGGAAATTCGTTAAGTGTATTCCACAGCAATTCTCCTAAATACAGCAACGATCAGAGAGGTAAACTCGACTGAAATTGACGCAAATTTTACGGCGAGAGAAACAGGATTACGCGCCATTACTGCGCCAAGCTACAAACAACCAAGCAAACTCTCACAACTTCAAAACACTCAATTGAATTTACTTACGGTGACTTTCCTTGCCATTTTAAAGTGAACAGAGATAAACTTGCGTTAACTAATCGTCAATGGATGTGTAAAACGGGCAAAAGATTGACGATTACCGCTAACTTTTAGGAGCGAAATTTAGGCAGTGGGGACAAAATCCTGCCCGTGGGCCGTATCGTAAAAAGCTGGACCGGTCACGTGCGTATGATTAGCCAATCGAATTCGAGGACTTAGGATTTCGGCCCGCTCAGATGCTTGAGGAAAAAATAAATAGAAGAAATGTTTTGGCCGAAATCTCTTCAATGCCCTAAGTGGCATTGGCGTCTTTGGTTGTTGCGCACGATCATGTAACAATTTACTAAATTATGCTTAATTCTCTTTCAAAACTTACACTACTCCAGTTAAACAGTGAAGAGAACTTTCAGGACAGTTCTTACTTCTACACCAGCATTCGTTAATTAGTGCCGTAGAAGGATTGGAATAGATTTAAAATACCCTCACCTGCTACAAGATCAGTGCACTTTGCAATCCTTTGTATCTGCGATGGAGTCAAAAACCTTTCATACACAACCACATGGCTCATGTAGACGGCAATGTTGGTGGGTGCTTGACCAATGGTTAATGGAACTTCCTCAGTGACTGGTGTCACTGGAATGAATGGGCCGCTCTTCAGCCAATGTACAAAGTCTACCACAGCCACCAGGTCCTCGCTTTGTGCCCACGTGAACGTCACGTGATGCCACTGATGCAGCGTGACGTTGAAGCTAACCAGCAAGGGATTCGACGAGATAAAAAAGACAGCGGTTATCTGGTTGGATTGGGCTGTTATTGAGATATCTGTCTGGTCCTCGGCAGCGTATAAAAGCCTCTGCGAGTCAGAGCTGTTGTCAAGGAGCTTGAACCAAAAAGCTACTGTGAGACCGTCAGTGCAAAGTAGAATTTTCCCGAGGCACGATGACGAAGAGTTCTGTATTAAGGATACGGGTCTGGGAAGACAAAAAGACAAAAGTACTTTACTGTTTCGTTTTTTATAATTACTTTTTAATCTTGCATCAACAGGAAGACAAAACTCGTTTCTCATAATTTGAATTTTAAAGTAACGATAACATCCCGATAATTTGTCAAGTTCAGCATGATCCCAGAATAGTTTTAACTTACCCAGATTCATAGAGATTCAATGCAGCTGACGTCACAGAGTGCCATGTTGGACCGCTGACCCAAACATTGCTTTCTGTCATACTTTCATTTCGTTTTCCGTGACTTCTGCCTTGGACGTCAAGAAGAACGTCACCAACTGCCTTGTCCAATGGCCAGTAATAAGTTGCGTTTTTGTGACACTGATCTATAAGGATAACAGAGTTCATCACGTAACCATGACAAGACTTAATAATCAGGGCGGGATGTCGAGTGGGTAGAATAACTGCATTGTTTTACGAGCAGGGTTGAAGAGCCAACAGCGTAAGAAGTCACTGCTGTAAAAAGTGACTAGCAAACATGAACAGCGGTATTACTCGTCGAACCATCTTATCTAAGATGGTATCTTACCCGATTTATTGCATAGTACAAAACGTACTTTGTCTGATTTTACCTGTACACGTTTCGCATGTCAACAAAGTGTAACAAAGCAGGCTAAAGAGCGTTTTCAAATTGACGTCACGGTAGCTTTATTGGTATTCCAAAACAATGAAATGGCCGCCATGTTGGTGTACCAAACCAATCCTGTGGGAGTTCAACTCTTTTCTTATGTAAACACTTTCTTTTAATGTAATAAATTTGCATGGCTGCTGGCCACGTGAGTGAATACGCTCTATGAATAAGCAATGTCCCGGCTTTTTTCTTAAGGTATAAAAAAATTAAACAACATCAAATACCTTGTCTGTTGCAAAGCAAAATGGTCTGATTGTTCAATGACCTGTTAAACTTGATGAAGTGAATCATCTGATGATTATCGGTGTCATTGTACTTTAGAATGACAGTGTTTCCTGAGCCCAGAATTACACTCGTACAGCGGTAATCCAGCCAGAGTGTGCGCCAGCCCACATCAAGAATGCCGGGGATGTTCTCCACTTTAAGCGACGTTTCGCTAGTTGACTGCACACGAACTAATGTGACATTACTGGCTCCAATCTTGAAGATGTACCCGTCGTCGGAGGTGGGTGTGGTCGTGAGGCGTACCTCTAGAGACTCTTGCAGTGCCATGTTGACGCTGAACATGACAGTATTGTCAACAAGTGCAATAGGGCCACTGTCGTTTGAAGGAAGCAAGTTGATGATGTCACACTGCCGCTCTGCAGAATTAAATCATGACGACAATGCCGCCTTTATTAGTATTGCTGGTTTTCAGTGTCACGCAATTCAAAATAGATCAAAACAAAATCAAAACCGGTCAACAGATAAAGTCCAGAATCTGGGAAATGAAAAAAAGTAAATATGCAAAGACGCTCGCCAAAATTGTGGTCACAACAATTTTTCTTATGCGAGATATGCGGAGAAATTTTTTACCCAAATTTATAGAGATTTGTATGGAGACGCCATGCTGGTGCCCATCCATTAAAATAATACTTTTTCTAAGACATGAACTGTTCAGATAGCCAAGTTCCCCGAAATAAGACACGTTTTTAACCATCATGACAGCTCTCTTGGCCGTCACGTAAATGCCGCGTCGCGCAAAAGCTTAGAAATTCAAGCGTAGTGTATAACAAAACCAAAAACCTATTCGGAGCGAAAATTTGTATGAATATTAGTTTTCAGCTGCTCTTACACATCATTTAAGTAAAATCTCAGGAAGATCAATAGTTTTGTAGTTCGAATTTTAGTGACGTCATGTGAAAACCAGCTATACAGCACTTCCTCTCTACCGTAAATATATGAACCTGTTACCGGAGGACCTCTCATCCAATAATGGCTACGACGTAGCGCAAGTAAGAACTGTTTACCTTTCATGCACAGGTCGTAGTAAACCTCGATCTCCTTAAATCCACCGGCCTGGTCAACCACCAATTGAACCCAAGATGCACTGCGAGGTGTGAACGTTATGTCCTCCATGACTGCGTCACCAGTGTTAGGTGTGAGAGTTTTCTGCAATGTATTAATATAACGGGTAAAAGTGCTGGGCTGCTGCTGTTCATCGCTCTTCAAGCTGGCCTCAAGAGTGATCAGCACCTATTTTCTGCTCATAACAGTAGTAACTAATTAAGAATACCACTCTTAAGAATTAAGGAAATCATCAGCAAAGTAAATTGTCTAGTATTACGCAAAATTCTCGCAACTATTTCTGTAAGAAATGTCACGTTTGACAACTGCGTTCTTAAAAGAAAGAGACCATCGAGGACTGGGAATACATTAAAATTCACAAGCCAAAATGGCTGATGTTCACATCCATATACAACTACTTTTTGGCCTTAAAGCTCTTAAATCTTACCTTTACTGAGGAGGAATTCGAGAATTCCAAGCGCACGTTACTGATCTGCGTATCACCGCTGTCCAGCTGCATGACTCTAAGCTTGTTAATGAGAAAATACTGTGCGAACTGGATCTTTATGGACTGATTGGCCGAATTACTACTGTTGAAAGCAAACGTGAGAAGCGCGTTTCCGACGTCAGCTCGTCCATCAATTGCTTTGTCACACTGTCTTGATGCATTGGCGTATGAACTTGATGTGCATGTTGCGCCATTCCTTTCTGAGGCAACATTTAAATGTGTGCACTGCAGCCAGGCTGAGATAAAATCACATTAATACACTACATAAGGATCCATACATGATTGGTTAGAAAGCCTACAAAATCGAAATTCGTAAAATTACTTCATATAAGGGACAGTTTTGGTGACCCGAGTTGGTTTGGTTACCGTTGACTAGGCTTAGAACCCTGTTTCAATAAGTGCTCCTTGTCAAAAAAACTCCAAAATTTGATAGTGGCTTTCATCTTGCGATGACGACGACCATTATTTGTGACAAACGTTCATATCGTATTCATACTCAAGTACATGCACGTCGGAATAATTGATAAGAATTTGAACCAGTCTCCAATTTACGTCGGTGTACATAGGCACACTTAACATGAACCCATTTGAATAGGCCACGTTCGATATATCAATATTCTAACACGGCTCCGAGGCTTTCGGGTCAAAATTGTAAATTTTTAAAGTTCTTTCGTCTCTCAATTCCCAAAAGAGACTTGGATACAAAGAAAACAGCACCAAACATAGAAGTTTGTCCTGAAAGCCTCAGAGCCATGTTACAATATTGATATATCGAACGTGGCCTAATGCACCGACCATCTTTTTCCTACAGAGATTAACAAATAACGTACTATTGTTGAGCGCGAGAGATTTTGTAAACTGCTGTTCAGAAATGTCCAGATGGTGTACGGAAATACTAAACTGACAAGAAACTGAACCAACACGTTAATTTAGCTCTCCAGCCCGATTTTTAATATCAATGTAGAAAGAATTATTTGTTGTGCCATTTCAACATGTAAAATTACTTAACAGTTATACGACCGCGATTAATAAAGAATAAAAGAAAGAATGACTCTATAAACTTCAAATGGCATCGCATTAAATTCGACCTCTCCCTGTTTCTAGGACTGAAACGTTTTAATAATCCACATCTACGACATTTTCATCTAGTCTTCGAAGATCGCCATCAGTTAACTCACACTTTTGTGTGACCGTTTTTTTACGCTACTTAAAGTTGGAAACTGCTGATCATGAAATGTAGCCTTATACGTAACGATCAGAATCAAGCCAAATGTTAAACTGACAATACCAACGTTTATGTTGAAAGAGTAAGTTCGTTTTTTCAATGACAGTCATATATGACAGATCTGGTTAACTGATAGCTGAGAATTTGACAAAATTCCAACTCAGTTGCCGAGAAATTTGGCCTTGGGGCGAAAACCAACACCGTAAAAACTTATTAAGCTCTCCTCTAGAATTTCTCTTCTATAACTCCCTCCCTACAAGGGTACTAAAAAGAAATAACCCCTCTGGGAGCTTAATGTGACTTTTATGTCAAGCTATGCAAGTTCAAAACCAAAACAAAATTTATAATTTATGAAGAAAGTCTTCGTTTTAGTAGCCATTAACACAAATGGAAATTACTTCCCAACGAAAGCGACACCGTTAAAACTCTCTTAAGCTGTCCTCTAGGAACACTTATGGTTAGTAAGCACTGTTCAGCGATTAATGCCTCCCTCAAAAGGTATTGAAAAGAAATAAGCCCACGAGGGCTTAATATTGCTCTTACGTTAAGTTTCAACTAAAACAAATTCACAGTTTGTGTGGTTTAATCGACATTGACAGGCGACCGTAAATACAAAATTCTCGTCGCGGTTTTCAATTGGCATCCTGTGAGTTTGCAAAATCATTTAGTTTTTCTCTGCAGATGAGAGTGAACAACGAGTTTAAACACAGAATCTGCAGTAGTGTCCGGTACTTTACTCCGCGTGGCCAAGAGAAAAACTTAAATTTTCTTTAGCTCCTGGGTGCATTGTTTTCGGCAACTTGTTACACTCTTTAATATATTCAATGATACTGGTATAGGTGCCTTATATTTATTATACTGACGTCTATTTCGTTCAGGTCGGCCCCGATTCATGTGCGATATTGGTTGAAAGTAATCAAGTAAATATTCATTATTATATGAAACTTTTCGGACAACTCGATTTTTTCGATTTTCAAAGAGCGATATTTCGTAACATTTAAAATCCAGGGAATTGTCTAACATTCCTTGAAATAAAATGCGATTTTTTTTGTACACGGCACCAAACTTGCTCGGAAGATTCATAAAACATGGCAGAAAAGCGAAAATTGGAAGTACGGCGTTTGCATTCAAGATAATTGTGCAACAACAGAAATTTTTCCGCATGCCCAAGACCTTATTCTCGGTCTCTACTGAAAACACCCACTCACACGTATGCATGTAAAGATCGTGCCGAACTTAAACTTAATTTATAAATTATGGTAGCATAACTTCGTCGGAGACAGTTTCGTGATCATCGCAGGAATTCAAACTATTTAAAAAAATACAAGAGGAATTGACTGAACGAAGTGGCTATAGAAACTGATTTCCCCGTTAAAACATTTGGTAATTTGGCAGAAAAAACGAACCAAAAGAAGTTCTAGCTAAGAGAGTTCAACTTTTAGCTCTATTGGTAACTTCTAAAGCATTTTTCAAAAATTTGGTTTTAATTATGTTGTACTAGCACATAACTCATAACTTATTTAGCAAAATAAACCTCTCATTTTCCCAGGCTGCAATTAATGAGCGTGCGGACGGGAGAAAGAGAGACCTTCGTCGCAGTTTCGAAGAGTTTATAAGTATTAAAATTTTCCCGAAAATTCAGAGAAAAAAAGTGTTCCAGTCTGTAAACTAAGTCGTATGGCTAGATGTGCTTTGATGTGTAATCAAAAAATAGAGCAAGCCTACAGACATGCTTTCTTCTTTAAATGCCAGGAGAGGAAGTTCTAATTATAAAACTTTCTTACTTTTCTCAGACTAAGTATGTATTCAAGTTTAGGGACAGCAAATTCGTACTTACAGGGAATCTCATCTGGGCACTGGCTTGAAGCCTGCATAGGAGGAATAAAATTAATCAGTACAATAAAAGTGATTGTAAAAGCGTACGAACATAATTTAGAAAGCGAACAATGCTATACCTGAATTTCTTCTGAGAAAGATGTAAAGATGATGATCAGAAAAATTGGAGAAATTCTCCACCTCATCCTGTCTGGCGATTTAGTTAAAGGTCTTCAACGCATCTCGTTAGAAACACTTGTTAAAAAAGAATTAACTCTCGCCTCAGGTCACTCTTCAAAGATTAACAACGATGTTCAGAGCAAGACCACAAGCCTTTGACTAAATGACAAGGTTTATTAAACAATTTTTCTGATTGGTTTACTAGTTCTAGCTCATACCAATAAAAACAAAACACATAGAATAATATCGCAAACAATAGAAATTACACATGCACCAGTGTCTGACAGAATTTTAAGCTGGGCTTCCCGTTGTCGTGTTGGGACAGATTTTCAACGCTACTGAGAGTAGTGGAGTTTAATTTCTAAGTGGCGACTAACCCTTGTATAATGAAGAACTTTAAGTGACAGATAGAACTGCAATTAAATTGAAAGTACTTTTGACTTCAAATTTGTAGTATTTTGTTGAATAGTACCGTGTATATACAGTAACTGTAGTACTTAACACTTCGCATATGTATATGAATATGCGCTTGGTATCGCATCGGCTATTTCTTAAACCATCAAATCAAAAGATGTTTTTACTTATTCTGGCTGGGTGACTTTTAACTTCTCGACACACGTAGGATAACATAGCAAAGCTAGATTAAAAGCTTCTTCTAGTCAAGGGAATACGAATCTATTATCATCGCTATCAGCGCAGGAAGAATGAAGTTTAATGACACTAGAAGTTAGATCAAATGAGACCAATAAATTATTAAACGCCTTTTTTTGTTTGCACCTGGCGCCGAGAGAGATATTTGGAACCTTTTGGGATAAGAATCAGTGATCCAAGTAAACTTGGATCATTGATTCTGAACTGTATCTTTATTGAATTTATCTCAAAGGAACGCACAGCTCTACTCCAATTCAGCACGCTAGGTTACAGATCAGTTGCCAAGACAGCAAGTTCCCACTTTTAACACAAAGTTCCTCGAAAGTTAACCTGCACTGACAATATACAAATATGTATTTGCTTTTCATTGACCTCAAACTGTGTTGTTATAACAGATAGGTATAAAAATTAGCTACAAAGTACAGCATCCTATTGATCATGACGGAATTGAACGTGGTAAAGGGTATTTTTATGAGGACACATTTTTCACATTTTTTCAATTTTGCAATTAAAATTGCATGGGCGTAAAGCAAGCGTGCTTTTATTCTGGTCTGAAACGTGACCTGTTCTTTAGCTGTGAGCTGTGTTTCATATTTACCAGAAATAATTATCTCCGACTGAAAAGAGAATCTACCGTGAACTGTGGCCACATCCAGACCAAGCCGGAGGAATTTGAAAACGGAGTTTTCACTCTGAAAACGCATCAAATGCTTTCCGTCCACACTACGACAGAGGAATTTGAAAACGCAACAATCACCGGTAATTTTGGATTTGTGGTTGAGGAAAACTCGGGCACGGAAATCACATTATTCTCCGCTTGATGCCATCGCGGCTTTCAAAAAGCTCCGTTTTCAGAATGTTTTCCGTCCACAATAAAACAAGAAGCCGGCGTTTTCAAATTCCTCCGGTTTGAAGAGCGTTTTCGAAAAGTTCCGTTTTCGTGACGGATTGGTGTGGACGCTAGGCCTAACCGCGTAAATAAAACTCCGTTTTCAAATTCCTCTGGCGTAGTGTGGAAGGGGCCTGTAAATTCAATTTCTATTCACTTGTGGTCATCACCCGTGAAAGATCAAGCCTGCAACTGGACAAAATGTTCCGTGAAACGTGACCTGTACCTCCACCTCCTTCCCTTCATCTTGACCACCGCACAACAAACTTGAAAAATTCCAGTTAATTTTTTCAAGCTGACGCACAAGCCTTGAAGAGGCTCCAAAGAATTATACTATTCCTGAATCATCTTCAGTTGTATACGACACCAAGTGGACCGAGAGTTAAAAAATTCTTTTTGAGTCAATCTAGTTCACCATGTAGGTAATACAGGTTGTTGAGGTTAAAATCCATTGTAGAAATAACCTGAATCTGGCGTCGCAATCTTATGCCAATTACTGAGAGAGCTTGAATCCAGAAATGGAACGAACATATGATACGTGTCAGAGCGATCCATCTCTTCAAGTCTCATTCTCTGTCTCCGTTCTTTGACTGTTGAGCGCATTTATGATTAATGACTGGGACTCTATTCATAGTTAGTGGAGGGGAGCATAGTTAGCAGAGTTAGTCTCCTCCACTAACTATGCTCTATTATACTCTGGCGGCAGTGACGGTTAAACTCAATTTTGAGTGCCATTTTGCAAGCACATTCACATTTATCTGGCGATTTACGGTTAAGAAATTATCACGCGTTTCCGGGAAATCATAACTTAAGTTCGCGGTTTTCGGATTTTGCGTGTTTTTGTGTGGCGGTCATTCATACAGAGCTGAGATGCTCAGAAGACCGTCATTATGTCAAAACGTTTTGTTCGCTGGTTACTGAATGGAGTCAGAAACAATTGTGGTCTTTGCGGTTATCGTAAAGAATTTCTTACGTACTCTAACTGAAGATCGGGTGTGATGATGATCGTCCGACGTTTCGGTGTTCAGGAGAAAACGAAAGCGGTCTGCGGGTTTCGAAGGAACAAAATATGGCGGTTTACGGGATGTACGACAACCTATAATGCACCGATATTAGCTGCACTTAACTTGGCTAAAATGAACGCCACCTGAACACAGTGCGTCTCCTATTGTTTATTAAAATAACTGTAACTCCACCGTGAAGAACAGAAAACATGCTTACATTACTAAAATACAAGCGGTGGGGGAATCTTCAACCTCTCCGCGCCTTGTACCGGAGCAAGCACAGGTCACGCATAATATGAATGGCGAAAACGTGATCTCGCCTGCTACCAAACAACGCACGTGCAACAACACGTGTCACATTCTATGGGGACTTTCTCGCCTCAGAGACAGTAAATTCTTATTACGCACAGGTTTGTTTAGCTGAAGAACGTTTTTTGTTGGATTCTCTATTTTCCAATTCCCCATAATTCACTCTGTTTGCCTCCTCCATTTTGCATAAACCATGGTTGTGAAATGCTATTGGGAATATGCAGACCTCCCAAGAGCATTTCACAACAATATTTTACGCTCAGTTTGGGGGCAAACAGAGTGAATTATGGGGAATTGGAAAAAACGAAAATACAGAATACGTCATCCACGGCTATACGACACTATAGCTGCACAAGAGGTGTTTCATGTAAAAAATACGAATCATTTTTCATGATAAAAATGATAATGAAGATGAAAATGAGTCTCTTTGGTAAAAAAAAAAATCAAGTTATCCAACAGAATCTATGACCTTCCTCAAACCAAGAGATCATAATCAATCTCTCGCTCAAACCGATTAATAGAGCGCTCTACTACTAAGCTGCAGGGGCTGTGAGAGGTAGGCCATTTTTCGTCTCTTGGAGAGGTTTTCATACGAGTAGATGCCTAGAAGAAAAAACAAAGCCGTGAAAAATTCTCGTCAACGGCTCGAGCGTTCACAGCAGTTTTGCGCTCTTCCAAATCCTCACGAGTGTTTTCTTAACTCTGAAGAGAAAAATTTACCAAGGCACCATTTTTTTGTTTCTTACACGAAATAAAAATTCCAACCAAATTTCTATGTTTCCATAGAGTGATAGAAAATGGGTTCCACTGATCACCGCCCGCGAAGAACCTTGATAGTTGTGTAATTAAAATTCAAATCAACAAGGAGCAAGTAATTAAAATTTGGAGATTTCAACCCGTTGCTAAGTACACTGATTATCCCTCACAGTTATTTCATGATTTCGTTTCCAGTTTTAAAGTCGACCAAAACTTCAACAATTATAATATAATTTTGACGCAAAAAAATATATATTATTGTCATCTCAGGATACAGAGTACCTCCTCAAAGTTAAAGACAAATTACAGTTATTTACTATTAGGCCTGCCATGTATATTTTATAACAGATTGTTGAAAGCATGGCCAAGCCGAGTTTTCAACAATTATCTTCGCTCAAATGATACCCCCTGAAAGACCGAATAGCCAATGTGATGGCTATCGTATACTCCGATACGGTCAATCTCTTAGCTCTACTAAGCGACGTTCGCTAACAATTTGATAAAAACCTTAGCAGGACAAAAACAAATTGTGGTTAGGTTTCCATTAAAGCATTGTTTCCGGTGACATGTTTGCCCTGCCGTGTGGCACGAAATTTTTTGCGGGAGTTTAATTTTGGAGATCGGCGAGGGTTTTTTTGGTATTTTGCGAGCACTAATTTTCGCAATTGTGAAAGACTGGTTTTTCTTGCTGGGTAATATTGATTTTTACGATTTTCAGGAAGTCACGTTTAATCAAAATTGCAATATTTTCTTTTTCTTTTTTACTAAACTACATGCAATCGACAAGTGAAACAACCTGTAGAAATGCAAAACATTGTAATCAGTGTTAATCTATATTTCAAGTACATCGTGCCGTAGTATGGCTGTTTGTTCTAGCAATGGAACAGCAAACACTGCAGTACCACTTGATGCATATCCCTCGAATTTTGTTTCTGAACGAAAGAGACGTTTTGAATAAATGGCACCAAGATTCATCACCTGGAGAGTGGCTAAGAGAACTGGCAAAAATAGAGTCAGGTGGAGGTCCATGGTTGACGCCCTATTCTCCCCAGCAGGAGCGAAGATGACCTGAATAAATTAAATTCAAGATTCTTCATGTCATCTCCTGACTACATTTACTCAATTTTCTCTATGTAATGTTTGCATGTATAATTTTGCCAGTGAAACAATTTTTTGCAGAGAAAATTTTTGCGGCAAACTTTCTTTTTGGGAATTTATTTTTGCGGATCGTGGAAAAAACCGCAAAAATCGCAAAAATTAGAACCCACACATTAGTGCCACACGGTACTTTAAAATGGAAGTCGTTCCGGTCACAAAAGACGTACGTACACATTGCGAGCCTATGTGAAGGCCCGCGCGCGTTGACTGGGAGCTAGCCACGTTTCATGAAATTCAAATGAGCATTCACGCGCCAGGCGCCACGTTTCAGTGAATTTTCCGCAATTCCGCGATCAGCTGAGCGATGTTGTAAACAAAATATTTAAATTACATTTAAAGAGGACGATCTTAGAATGGCTTCCTAGCTTCTGGAATTACTTATAAAATGGAAGTCCAAGGATTACACCGTACGAAGTTACCTCTGATCAACCGTTCGCTACTGCCAACAAAGCTACTCAACCTGTTCTTGTCGGCGGGCGAAACGAACTTGCTGCCGTTTTTGCCCATGTACTATCGTTTTATTGGACTGACAGCCTTTCAAAGCGGTATTTTAGGATGCGCGAGACATTTGGTATCCTTTTGGGCTTCCCCTTTGCTGCGGATTCTAGCGGAAAAGACAAACAGGAGGAAGTTCCTTTTTCTCGCGTTACTATTGGCTGCTGTGATTTCCAACATTTCTCTTGGACTAACAAACACAGTTGTGTCCACAAAAACATTTCGGGCCTACAACTGCGAGAAGATTGCATTTAGTCACAGTATTTCGAGAGTCAATGGATCAAACTTTAGTCAACTAAATGCATCAACAACATCAGGAGAAATTGCCACAACAGGTGCATCGACTGTTACAATACTCTCGAATGGACCATCATTGGGAAATTTCACGCAATTAACTGACAATCATTCCACGATCAACAAAACCAGTAACTTGTCTGACACTGGAATGAGGAACTTTGATCAGACGAGCAACAGCTCTAATGGAACTTTATATTTGATCAATTCGACGCTTCTGACCCAAAGCGTTAATAATTCACTAAGCACCATAGAATCTCTATACGATAACTTCACCAATTTTGAAGTTCAAAGTAAATGGTACCGCCTGTACGGGTTCCAAATGGATCATACCTTTAAAATTCTACTGACCTTGGTTTTTCTCTCTGAACTTTTCTCATCTTCTGCGAAAGGAATCAGCAGAAGCATATTTTGCGACATTTTGCGACAGAACAAAGGGTCCCGTTCAGGAACCCATGTTTGGACTACTATTGGCGCTGTGCTTGGGGGTGGGGTGTTAATTATGGCCATAGGCTATCATCACTGTGATTTTGGCTTAAAGAATAGTTTCTACTTACATTTTTTCAGTTTTGCAATTTTTGGAGCTCTGTCCTTTGTTCTTGGGGCAGTTTTGAAGGAACCTGAGCAGAAGTCACTCTTGGTTCTGAGGTTTGGAAAAACCTTGGCATATCTGTGTTGCGATGTAAACATGACATGTTTTCTTGCTGTACTTCTAGTGCTTGGCATGGCTGAGTCCCTCATGTACAACTTTATGATGTGGTATCTACAAGACATCGGAGCATCAATTATCGTTATGGGGGTCATTGTGACCACAACTGCATTTTCTGAAATTCCGATGCTGTGCATCTCAAAACACTTGATCCGCTGCTTTGGTCATCACTGGGTGATATTTGTGTCCCTCTTCTGTTATGGAGGCCGTTTCCTATATTTTTCATACTTTAAAAGCCCTTTGCTTATAATTCCCATAGAGCTTCTTCGTGGGCTTTCATATACAACAGTTCAATCTGCATGTGGATCATATGCAGCCTCTGTGTCCCTCCATGGAACAGAAAAGACCTTAAAAGTGATTTTCTCTACAGTTTACTATGGTTTCGGTATGGGTATAGGTGGCATTGCTGTTGCACTTTTATATCAGATTTATGGACCTACAGTTGTTTTTCGCTGCGCAGCTGGGGTGTGTGGTGTATATGCGCTGGTGTTTGCGCTGCTTCAGTGTATTTTAGTGCTACCTGATGGAGACAGAACTGGTGGGAAGGTAATGGAATACCAAAAGATAAATTTGGATGGAGAGAGAGGAGACTTTACTTTTCAGCAAGATTGGCTGATGGAAGCCCTTCAAGCAGAAGAGGATGGCGAAGATGAGACCCACTTTATGAAATGAGTGACTGATGACTTGATTTATAATAAGTGCATGGTTAATTAAACAAAGAAAGGTTAAGAAGAAACATGCAATGTGTGGCAATGTTGAAGATAGAAATTTGTTGCCTTTATCTGGACAGCAAAAATGATTGGTAACAAAAACAGTTTACATAATGCTGTTTACCTTTCTAAAAACTCTCTTGTTTTAATAGCAAAACATGTACAGGATGTAAAGACAGGGCATGAAACCTAACCAGGTTCAATCCTTATTTTTTGAAAGCTGATTAGTGCAACTAATCCAGGATTTTCCATCTAAGTTCGTGTAGAGATTTTGAAGCTACTTTTTAGCTGACAGTTTTGATTGTGGTGGGTTAAAATATGAAACTTAAACAAAAAAATTAAAACTGACAGACTTTTTCAGGGTTTGGAAAAATTCAGTTCAACAAATACCTTGCAAAATCCTGGTTGGTGTGAATTGGTTTTCAACCAACCATTATGCTTAATAAATCATAACTCACTTGATTTGGTTATCCTGTCTTCATAAAAAGAGAGCTGCTTTAATTTTTGTCTGAAATCACAACAGCATGGAAAAGAAATGAGTTTGTGTGTCACCAATATTGAACTGGGCCTCTAAAAGGCAGATGATTGGATGACATAATTGGCTAGTGAGCTGGCTGCCTGGTAACAAAGTGGCAATGAATTAATTTGATACAATTTTCTGTTCTGAATTTTAAATAAGTTACCATAAATAATTTTTAATATCAGCTTTGAGAACACGGTGTTCCACTCATTGTACTAGCAAACAGTGCTATTTAACAATTACATTATGAGCTCAAGATTTCTATGAGGTGATAGTTGATGAGGCCAAAGGTAGAATTCCAACTGAAATTTACTTCACTGAAATAACAGTTTCCAATATTATTTCTCGATGTATTATTAAACTTTGCACCGTAGAAAGATTGATGATTGCATTTATGTGCATGCAAGCATCACTTTTTTCAATAATTTCCAGTTTTTTAAAGTCAAGAAAACATATTCTTCTTTAAGTCTTCTCCAGAATTTAATATTCCATTTGCATCAAAATGTTGCTCCAAAACATTGGAAAAACAAAATAAAACAATACCATTCCGTAGACGACCACCAGTCACTGCATGCTAATGGCCGATAAGTGTACATCCACTCAGCCAATCAAATTGCAGCATTTGCATTAGTGTTTAAGTAGAATTCAACTAAATTATCACTTTGATCCTGTCACCACACTGCACTTGAAAATGAATTCATAACATAATGTTCAGGAGAAATTTGATGTTCTTCTCCCTTGGGAATCAAGAAGAAACAGACCAACACAAGAAGTTTACAATGTTACCTGTATTTAAGCAAAGCTTACAACTCTATCAAGGAAAGAGGACCCAAGACTTCAGTTCATATATCCTTGAAGGATCCCTTGTTATCATTGAGAAAAAGCTATTTGGATGCACCTTTTACAGGAAACCAATATCCTATTAATATAATTTAATGATGACTCATCTGCAATGGGTGTGCATCTTATTTCACATATTTTGTACATTCAGTCAATATCACTTTCAGTTTAGCTCCACCAAATGTAAATACATGTGTTGAAAGGGAGGGAGGGAGGGAACTAGGTTATACAATAAAGGCCAATGGCAAAAGTATTCTTCTACATAGTGAGATTTTATATTTAACTTTACTGGCAATGAAACAGTTGCATTTTCTCTGGCAACAAGGTGCACAGTCAAATTACAAATTTAAATTATTCTAAGTTATCTTAATATAATGAATTAAATTAACACACAGGAGCAAGGTTCGAGGTCAAATACAACTTGGAAATTTATTTTATTAGTTCGGTGCTGCATGTAAAAGCTATCTTCATGAACAAATTAAATAGGGATTTTGACAAATATTATGTAAAAGGTCTATGAGGAATAAATAAAAGTGTTTCTGAGACAGCTGATGAAAGTGGATTAAATTGATAATAACTCTCAATATTTTGCCAATACTACTCTAACTAGTTATAGAAATATTACTTGGGAAATCAAGAATCTGTGAATATATCATTAGGTAAACTCTGCGTTCGAGCCAAGTGGCCCATCATCAGGCCGGAGCTTTTCCCGGTCCTGTAGCATGAAGTGACTGGAAGTATTTCTACTCCCACCTGGATGGGATGCTAGCCCATCACAGGGTTACCCCCCAGCATTAAATGGGTGGAGAGAGGCACCGTGAGAGTAAAGTGTCTTGCCCAAGAGCACAACACAATGTCCCCAGCCAGGGCTTGAACCCGGACCGCTCAATCCAGAGACGAGCACACTAACCATGAGGCCCCCACACCTCCCTGCATGAGTACATCATTAGCCTGAGGTAAACATGTGAATGATCAAGATGAGAGAACAGATAATGACCACGGACAAAATAATATCCGAACATATTTCCTCACCAAATGGAGGCTATTCATTGTTTATATATAACTGCAATTGGGCTACTTTTCTAGTACAACCTTCCAGGGGGAACTCCCTAGAATGGCCTATAGAGTAAGGGGTTGGACCTCAGGGTGGAGCCGCTTGATTTAAAACTTTCTAGAGTACCCCCCACCCCTCCCTGGGCTAAGATATAACAATTGTCCAACCAAAATCTGGTTTCTCATCTGCACTTTCTTAATATATGATGTCTGCGCATCAGATCTTTTTCCCAAACCATGATAAGGCAAAAACTTTATCACCCCTACCCCGACAAAATCAAATAAAATCGCAAATTTTACACTCCATGACCCCCCAAACCAGTTCCCCGCCACAACGTCGCCGATCACCGTAAATCAGAATGAGACAGGCTGCTTTGTTCGGCACTGCGCTCCGCTCTACACCCTGTTTTCAATCTGTTCTGGGCTCTTAAGGGAACGTTAAGGTAAGATAAAGTGATTCTGACTTGATACTAGCCAAAGAAAACTGCAAGTGATTGAGATCCTGGTTCTTATATGGTAAATCGCGGCAGGTTTCTTTCACAGGTCACAGGTCAAAGGTCACAGGACACAGGTCACAGGTCACCAAAAATATGCTAAAACGTCATAAAACAGATGCATACAAGTACGTCCCAAGTGTAACTGTAACAGCTCTTTTCTGAAAAAAAGAGAAAGCCAAGACTTTTTTCTGTTGAAAACATAAATTGTTTGTAGCCTTTCAATATAATATGAAAACGAAAGAGACTTACACTGATCCGTGAATTATGCATTTACTTACGCGTGATTTGTGAACCAACGACTTTTGCGGGAATAATTGTTCACTTTTTTTTGGACATTTTAGCGTGATTAAAGCTCGTAAACTACACCAAACTAGATGTAAAACCTGCCCATTCCACGCGCTTGCGGCTGGAGGACTGAGAGCTAACCACAGCGACAGTGAACCAGGAGGGCCTTGTCTGTCACTATGTGTCACACACACCCACACACTGCATTTCGATGCATCCAGGGGCGGGGCAGAAGACTTCTGAAATTTGCGTATCTGGATCATCCACCAAAAAGTGACGTCACATCCGGGTTTAAACCGCGCCGCGCAGCTCGTTTCACAAAGCGAAAAAATGGCGTTTCGATTGGGGAAGTTTTTCCTCAATTTGCAAACCATCAGGTTCGTGTCCTTTCATACTGAGGATAGAAAGATGTTGTAGGCACATTTCTTCGACTTTTTAAGCAGAACTTTCGGCAAAAGAAAACAGTTTAATATTGTTTTGAAGGAAAATAACGGAGAGCCTTCTGTCATCGAATGGCGGATTTTACACATTTGCAAAACTGGGGTTGTTCCGACTTTTGGTTCTTATTGTTCGTGATTCGGTGATAACACTAAGTGCAATAGCCTATAATGTTAACAACAACCTGGATGAAGCATTGCTGGCCATAGTTTGCACTGTGTACTATGGGAACATGTTTAACAGAAGCCGGTTTTTTCTAAAAGTGAACACAGTTGAAGCTCTGTATCCACGTGCGTGTGGTGGAAAATCGTCTACTCAAGGTTAGTATCCTATTTCCGTATCTCTTATTGAATACTTTTTTCTCCGTAAGAAATAATCTATGTTGAGAGCTAGAGTTCATTGTAAATGCGTACTTTGGGGATATCAGATTTCCCCGAAAAGATCAGCAAAGGGATGAAGCAGTCCAGATGGGTAGAACTTTTCTTCAGTCATCCAGTGGTTAATTGTACATTCCTCTGTATTGTCTCAACTGCAATGTCGGCCTGGGGATCAACTTCTTTGGGCAGTTCAAAAAGAGGGGGTTGGCCTGTTTAGGGTTAGCTCCCAATGGTATGGTATATCCTTACCTCTTAACTTAACCCCCACTTTTGACAGGTACCCACTTCTACTGTGATCCGGAGCAGGGGGGTTAAGGTTACTCCCTTATATGCACTATATAGGTATGTGTGGCCCCAAAGGGTAGGGTTTTTCAGCCGTTTTGGTCATAAATAGGGTCTCGATTTTGGCCACTTTGGTCTTAAATAGGGTATGGGTTTTGTACTCTACTGTAGTCTTGAATTGGGTAATGTTGTTTAGAAGAAACTACTTTTTCATCATTATTGATAAGACCATAAACAAAAGGGCCTCAAAACTTATGTTTAGGGCAACTGTGTCAGTGGCAATGGTTGTAAATAGGTTGTCAAATTTTTGATCCAGGCATAAATAGGGTACGGAAAATCTCAGATTTTGGTGATCAATAGAGTAAGGGTTTTGGGTTTTTTTTCTGGGAGTACCCTCCCGGGTACTGTAAAGTGGTTCATAATTAAATGCTAGATAGAATTCAGATTTTATCTTGTAATTAGCTTTAAGCTCTAAATTATTATCTATTAATAATAAAATAGAGAACATCTTCTGTCTTCCTTTTCAAGAATTGGACTATGAGGTCCAGACTTCTTCAAGGTGATAGTTTGAGGCTGTATCAACCATATTATCACCTGATGGGAATCTTGAGCTCGCAATTCAATAATATTGTTAAGTAGAATTGTAAGATTTACCATTGTTTCTGTATCAAACTTCATACTTGGTTGCAATCATACAATCTGAAATTGTCATACTTGTAGGACTTCATAATTAGTTAATTCAACCATTTTTGAGATTTTAAAGTTATGTTCTATATCAAATTAACTCAACAAGAGATGCTGTGGGAACACAGGCCTCTGGTGGTTGTTTACACAGCTTTTTTTAGTTCTTCCAAAGATCTGTTTTCAGCACCTCATCTTCTGTTAATCTGGTGGGGGTACAATGTAGCTCTGTAGCAACAGGACTTTTGTTCATTATGTGATCAATGTTTAAATGTGATCTACCTTCCATCTCATAAAGAAAAAATGAAAAATGGCTGTCTCATATGCATGCATCAAATAATTCACAAAGGTCAGGTGTGATTGCTTCATTGTGGGTGGGCTGAAAATTCTAGCTTGGTTTGATCTTAAAGTGATTGTTTGCTTAAAATATTGAAGATCCGACACCAGGATTCATTATAAAAGAGGTAAAAAACGTTCTCTGGTAAAATTGTTTAAAATTGTGAGCTTTCAACAGCCAGTCTGCTGTCTTCAACGGACAAAAATGAAATGATAAAACAGACCTAAGAATTTTGAATATAACAAGCGAATGGCATATATTAAATAGAATACGTGTGAAAGAATGTGAGAATGCTAAAAGTGTAAAATTAGCATTTGTTTAAAAGAATGTTATATTGTCCCAGCAGAGGGCACAAATTGTTGTCAGCCTCGACAGTTTTTGCTGTGTGCCAGGATTCCAGCGTAAGAATAAGAAAGCCGTATAAGAAAGACGCTGGAATCCTGGCACACAGCAAAAACTGTCGGAAGCCATTAGGACACGAAAATGGGACCTGGCTGATGAGTACTGTTTGAAATTGTGGCAACAATGTTCAAATTGTGGGCTTCTTTGCAGGTGAACTTCATAAGGAAAACCTGCACTTTAGAGGCTGAAACTTCTGTGAGTAGCTAACCTTAAAGTGCAAGGTTTTCATATAGCATTGACAAAAAATATACATTTTTGGAGTGAGCTTCTCCTTTAAATACACACATTAAGACTTAACTCAGTAGCAAGGTACCTCTTGTAGGATCAGTAACAGTACATTGTTTACATGTATCCAAAAAAACAATATATATATTGTCCAAACTCAGTCATGTTAGTAGTGTTAGTGTCTAATGAGTGCCCGCAAGGAGCTAGTTTTACAATCTTTCTTGCAACTCTCTTCAATGTTCTGGGAGTCTCCCACCTACCATTTAGATCATCCACTCACTGTCCCCCAGACAAGTTTCAAACTATTGTCCAGATACAAGTGACCATAGGCTCCTAGGGACAGTGCTTTAAAAGTGCTATTATGATGAAATGTGCAGATGTCCTCCATAATATGAGCTTAACAGTTTTGTTACCATGGCAACATACTGGGTTTCAACCTTCTCTGATATAGGCCTTTCTGGCCGCCTTTGGCTTTCCATTTTGATATTTGTCAATGGTGCCTCATCTGCATGATTCAGCAAGCATATTAATATTATAAGGTCGAAGTTGTGGCCTCAGGTTAGAGGGGACTAGAAAAGAGTGAGTTGCCATGGGAAAATACAGGCTGTGTATAATTTTAAAAGCCATAGGTGTGTTTCCAGTAGAACTATAAGCCTACCAACTTATGTAATATTGGGTTGAGTGTATGAAATCATCAGTCACCTCATTTGCATATTTTACACATGATGCAGATATTTGCAAAAGTTTAACAGCATTTTTAATCTTTTGTGAAGTTCTATGTGATACACCTACAAATTCCAACTCAAGGGGTAAAAGTTTAATGAGAGAAGCATGTTAAAGCATTGAGTTGAATTTATGCTGTTGGCAAAATTTTACTGTAAGATGAAGAGAATTTTGGAGGGGAATTTGGTGTGGTTATTGAATTAACAGAGGTTGGTTTTGTTATTGATTTTGTCATTATCTTCTATATTTTTGAGGCAGAGTGGTTGTTGCCAAAAGCAAAAACTGGCAATGTCTTCACTGACCTGTGTTCAGATATTTTTAGGTTTTTGTCTCTGACAATGAAGTTCAATTTACCGGTAAGTAGTTACACTTTCTTTCCAATAAAACATATGGATATTAATAACTTATAGCTATTTTAATATCCTCATACCAAAATTGTAGTAATTTTATGGCTCAATTTCTATCTCTGCTTTAATTAGTTTAAAGCAGTTTATTTTTTTAAACCAATTTAATTTCATCAAAGGGGAAGGGGAAATCTGAGAGTAATAATAAATTAGACCAACAAATATAAATAAATTTGCACTGATTGCTCTCGTGGCCTAGTGGAGATGAAGTGGGCCAAAAGGTCAGAGATCTGATGGTTTAATCTAGGTATGTCTGTACAAAATAATAAAAAAAGATTGTATTGTAGTATGGGAGTATTATGGTGAGTTATGTTGGGGTGTTGATATGGGATCCTGGCTGGACTGTTGTAGGGTAGGAATAGGGACTGAGGGGGTGGGTGGTGTGCTTGTGATTCTTTTTAAGAACCACTCTGAAAGTGAAAACAACTGGTTTGAAAAATTTACAACAGAGGTAAAAATTATACATTATATCTTGTTTTTCATAGGTCAGGTAAATGAGCCTATGCCCACAAGAGAAATGCAAACAAGAGATGCACTTTATTTCTCTTCTTAATCAGTGTTCTTCTGAATTCTAAACTAATTGTTAAACTAACTTATTTTTTTCTGTTGAGATAACATTTTTACACTGGACTTTTCCTCTGAAACTCTTACTAACAAAATAATCATTACTAAGAAAAATTATACTTTTTATGATAACTGTAGAAATTGTTGTGTGCTCATTGGCTAATTTTCATCATCAATAAGCGGACCTGTAGGCACATAAATCTATAATTTAAGAGGCGTGTCAATGAGCGAGAGCATACAATTTGGCAGTGAGTTTGTTATTTTAAAAAAACAAATTGAAGTCAGTTTTTCCTGTGTTTGCGGATGAGTGTATCCTATCGCCCCGTGGATCCACAGCAGAATTCGTGATCAATAATGTTCAAGACAGATGCATGAAAAACTGATGTCAATTTGTTAAGCTGAAAAGATCTGGTTCTTGGTCTTTTTGTGACTGATGGAGGTCTCTAAAAGTTCTCAGTTGTTGTTTAATTTTAATTTTAGTGTTTGTATTTTCTTAGGTGGTTACCTCCTGGCATATACACCCCACACTGGCATACAATCCCTTGATTTAGATGATGCTGAACCTGTTTTTCCCCATCTTTAACATACATGTAAGAGTGTCAGTGGACCTGTCCAAGTGTGAATTATTTTTACTGATAATGCAAATCATAATAAAGATACAAAACCTCTCTGGTGTGATTTCTTCCTTGACAGTGAAGTGCAACCTAACCAAAAGTTGCATTCTGTAAGAGCTTTACAAAAATTATAAAATATAGGAGTTCCTCTGAAAGAAGAGTTTGTTGTTTTTTTCTGTTCATTTTTTCCGTTGAACATTTATATTTTCCTAATAAGCAGTTTCTTCACAACACACTTCAAGATGATAAAGAGCCATAAAAATGACATTTTTATTGCGGAGATCATTTTCAAGATTAAAGAAAAGTTATTTTTATTTATATATTTTATTTTCTTTGGGAGAGGGACTTTTTGAGAATTTCCCTAAAAATATCACAAGGTACAAAGGAAGGGGAAATATAAAAGTAATGTTTTCATTATCAGATTGAGTCTCTATGAAGCTGCAAAGTATGGTTATTTTATACTGTTGTGGATAACGTTAGGCCCATTTTAATTCAAAATACAAATGGGAACTTACATTGATAATCACACAATCCCTTAAATTGGTACTGTTTTGTTTTTTACCGGTAATTGCTTTTTTCCAGAAAACAATTTGAACATCCTTGTTACACAAGGAGGGGCGGTGGGGGAGGTATTCTACATAGTTCTTAATGGGGAAGCTCCATCTCAAAGTCCAGCCCCTTAATACTGTATCCCTTTTCTAAACCCGTAGAGAGAAGTTTTAAAATATCTCTTTGAACAATTTATCAGAATCCCCTCATTCTGGCTCAGGAGAGTAAATGAGAGATTATCAACAACATTTTAGAACCAGAAAAAGGGAAATCCGTAAAAGAAAGATTTCCGTACCCTTTCATACGCCTGAATTCAACTTGTCAGAAATCCATTACCCTTTAATAGTTATATCTGAAGCCTGAAAACTTTTGAGCAGAGCTTCCCCATATATGTCATTACATGGAGTCCTCCCACATACACAATTCAGGAACTCTTGACAAGTTGTGATGAAGCTGACTTTAAGACTGGTCTGATCAGGCAGCTTCAGTTTTTGAGTACAAACTTGTTACTCTCAGTCAACTTCTGGTATTGAACCTTGTCTTTTCTGGTCTGGTCCAAGTCCACAGACACTACTAGCTAGCAATAACTTTCACAACACTAACACTGGCAATGTCACTCGCAGTCTGGGTGTTCAGTTCCACCGCACCATGTTTCATGGTCACTCATCATTGTCAGACATGAGTTCATAATAGCTTGTAACATTCACCAGCCTGGCAGTGTCATTGTTGCTACTACCTGTTCCCAGACTTCCTTTTATGGCTGAGTGTTAGGGCATGATATTTCATTACTGTTTGCAAACAGTTTGTTAAGATCACACATTGAAAGTGTGATGAATTAAAATAATTGAACTCTATGGGAGAGAATTGTCAGAATTGCTAGTGTTCTGTCATTCCCTGGGACTGAAATGTCTTGATGTAAGCTTATATAGAGAAAGCACATTCAAAATAAGGCAAAATGTGTGAGTAACCTTTCAAAATAAGCTGCAAGTATGATAGTTAGGTATTAAAAGATAAGGAACTTGGTCAGTAAACAAGGCAAATGAAAGGAATTGAAGAAATGAAAGGTGCATGCATGCTTGACCTCATAGGATCCGAGGGGGGGAGTATTGAAACTTTATAGTGTCACTGACACTCGACACTGTTGAAACGGAAAAATAAATTAGATTATAACTGAAAAAAAACACGAGATGCCCAAATTACTAAATCGCCCATAAGAATATCTTGTTTATTTTTAAGGGGTTCACGGCCTGCCTATGTTTAAGGAAGCATTTACCAATTAAGGAATTGCCACGGGAAACGTTAAGATTACTTGTTCAAGGTTCTTAACCAATCGTATTTTACTTACTGGGAGAACGATTATGTCGCATTCAAATTTGATTTTGCCGCTCAGCCCGCTTTTTTACCGGATGTGACGTCACTTTTTGGTGGATGATCCAAACACAAAAAAAGTGCCAGGCGTCGCAGAGTGTTCTCCCCCGCCCCTGGATGCATCAAACTGGAGGGTTCTATATCTTTAGCGAAACGTGGATAGAATTTGTATTTTTATGTGACACATGACTTAGCCTTTGCATTTTTAGGTGAAAAGTGATTGCTTCTGTTTTTCCGTGAACGTGAAGCTGTTTTCGAATTTTTTATGATGCGTGAAAGGGCCAATTATGCGTGAAATTGTTTTCAGAAGAGGTATAGGGGACCCTCTTGTTTCTGTTTAGTACATACTGGTTGTAAAGATTTCAAAAAAAGATAGAAATAAAACAGTTCAATTTGCTATCATAATGAATTATCTTATGACGATAAAATATATGTAACACTACATGTCTGAAAGCTACATTTCAACCCATTTCGTACATATACCACCCCTAGAAATTTTTCCATTAAAATTATACAGTAAAACATTTTTAGTTAGGGTTTGTTGCATGGAAACATCAATAAAGCTCTTGGGAATCTCGGGTAATTGTTACATCGCGAGTTTTACTGAGTACTTTTTGATTGTGACCTGTGACCTGTGAAAGAAACCTGCCGGGTAAATCGCCATATTCGAGAATATAAATAAGTTATTGAACTCATTTGCTACTTAACAGCAGGTTTTTAAATTGATCTACGTCGTTTGGACAAGCTTCTTAGTTTTCCGATTTTCGTATTTCAGAGAAAATATTGGTGAGGCCAACCCTAGATTCAACCTCGTGCGCGACTCGCTTCAGAACTCAAGCTTCCAAAACACCATCTCTTGTGCTTCCTTATTTAGGTGTCCGAAGCGAAGTTTTTAAACGCCGTCAAAAATCTTGTGTTAATAAATATTTTGGTTTCGTCAATCTTAGGTTGATTTTTCAGAACACTTGCCGAGTTAAGTCCTTTTTTCCTTACAAAGATCGTTTAAATCGCTCGCAAAAATCTAAAGTCGTATACAAAGCCAGCTGCTGGGATTGTGACGCTTTCTATATCGGCAGAACAAAGCGACGACTGCATGACAGAAAGGTCGAGCATTTTAAAGCCCTTACGCAAGTAGGTCACGCTTCCGCTGTTGCTGATCACGCAATCTCCACCGGCCATAACATCAAATGGGACCATTTCGAGGTCTTAGCTAGTGGACGATGTGATTTACATTGTAAAATAAAAGAAACATTGTTTATACGAGACTTAAAACCAACACTTAAGGACAATGCTAGCAGTGAAAAGCTGTCACTTTATTAGCTGTCACCTTTTGTTTTCGATATTGTTTAGATAGTTACCAGTACCTCGCTTTATATTTTTAAGTTTTAAATCTTTCGTTTTTTTGTGACTGCCACTTCTGAAGATGCGTGCTGTAGCATGCGAAACGTCAAGAAAATTTTAGGTTGTTCCAAACCATGCGTAGTTCATGTGTTATGTTTGTTGCCGCTGTTTGCATTTTATTTCTTGTTAAAATGTGCAAGGATTTAAGCCAAAGAACAACAGACATCCAGAATGCTACAATGAAATCACACCTACAAAAAAGAAATTGTCCAAATTACTCGCACTCAACACAAGATATAATGGTTTATGCCAAGAGTTCATAGTTATGTCGAAAATCTCGGAGACAGCTTTCGCAAAGAGCGTAAAGCGAAAGACATGCCGACTCTATGTGGCGCGTGCGTCTCAAATTTTAAGTAACTGGGCACTTTTATTCTCGTTCTGCCAGTCTAATCACAGAGGCGCTTAAGGTCATTCCTCACATTTGCATTGCGCATCCTTACTGCGTATAATCTATGGCGTCATTAGCGCGCGCTCGTGCACGCGCACATTGAAAACATGACGGATTTGCCTTGATATTGAGCTCTGTCAGTTGAAAAATGGCTCTAGCTCACCAACGAGCACGGGCACCCCAAGTTTTTTTCCAGTCATTGTAGACAACTAATCATAAGCTTTGCGTGAGAAAAGACTGATCTAATTTCTATTGCTGAAAATTGAAAAAATAAGAAAAATAGCAGATACACTGTGGTCTTTTCTATTTTGCAGTCGGTAACCACGGCGTCAAGAAATTTGGTTCAAATTTTTAATCAAGGATTTAACTTTCTGCTTGAATCAAACTTAAAATGTTTATTTGTGTCCGACACAATGTACTGACTGTAGTTTAATGCGTGTTCTTATGGGTCTGGGTTTACAAAGATTTTACAATAATTACTGGGAATGGGTTCTTATAATAAGCATCAAATAATGCCAAAATGGGGTATTTTCAATGCCTCACTGCTCCTTAATGAGCATGGGCACCCCCCTTTTTATTTCAAAATTGAAGTTATCATATGACAAATATTCAGTGGACAAAGTTTGAACAAAAATCTATTGTCACTTTTATTTCAGAGGAATTACCTTACAGGCGTCGCGATAAGATGGGAAAGAACTGACAAAAATGTGGAAGCGTGGCGTTAAGACAGTCATACTTTTCAGATGGTTTAGCGCTGGCTAAAGTCATGAAAGCGCTGCTGCACTGATAATTCTCTTTGCCTTTAACATACGGCGCCTATTCGAGGGCAGAACAATTAAGACTCTCTTAGGAATGAAAAAGTATTCCCATTGTTATCCAAAAACAATAGGAACACCCAAAGCTCTATTTAGAAAGTTGATCTCGGTACGAGGCCTCCTGGAATAAACGCCACCAATAGGGCACACGTTTGGCCAATAAATGCCACGTTGCTCTTCAGGACTGCAGCTTATGCGAAGGCATTTCTGATGTCATTTACAGCACTTATTCAGTGGATACGCTTATGAGTTGAGTGCGAAAGACTAAAAGGTGCAAGGTGCAACATATCTCAGAAACGCACATCTTAAAAATACAACGCGTTAACACGAGTTCTACACAATCTGCCACTTTTTATTTCTGATTTTTTTTTCTAGAGCAAGTTGTATTTTCAGCTGTTAGCCTTCTATATTAGCATAGGAGAGCCAACTTGTATTTGGATTTGCTAGTAAACCGTTACCATTATTTTGTTTATTGTTATTATCTCAGATGTATAGCATAAATATATAGATTTAGGCCGGTCTAAAAGCGTAGCTCCTGGGCCGCGTTGTTCAAAGCCCGATTAAGCTAACCCAGAAAAAGGTAGAATTTTGATTTGAGTTTTGTAACTTTGCGGTGAGGTTTCTGTATATTGTTTGGCCTTCTGTTTTGAGTTTTAATAATCACCATATACGCAAAACAAAACAGCAAAAAACATTTGCATAGAAGAAAAAGTTATAATTCGGTTAACTTTTAATCCTGGATTAGCGTAAACCGGCTTCCGAACAATCCTGCCCTGTTTCCGACAGAGCTGAAAAACGACTGCGCATGCGTAGGGTTTTGGCGGGTGAGTCGACGAGTGGTGGCATTTTCGATCGTTTGATCAATGCAAAGTTTTGGCGCCATTCGATGTTAATTTTTTGGACTAATATCATCCGAGAAAAATGGAGAAGATGGAACTTTCAATGTCATTTCAGTCAAGCAGATGTTCCTGATATCCTGAACATATTTCTGGCTATATTGACGGTCTAAACACAGCAAATTCTAGCAGACATCAGTCGCAGCGCCATGGTGAGTAGTGACCGCTTTACGCTTGTTAAGTTTATTTTGGATACCACTTACAGGTTAAAAAAGTGTAAATTTCAACTCCCTTGTTGTCAATACATCTATTCAAAGGTGTTTGCTCTTTACAAATAATTATATATAGATGTAACCGACCCGCAAGAATAAACCTGCCACGTAAGCTCGCATTTGAGCACATCAGCTTACAGTTGTACTTGAGCACTCGTTGCATGCTTTTGGACTTCACGGGAACAAACTGTAAAGGAAATGATTCCCTTCTTCATGTTGAAATATTGATGTATTTACCCTGCCACTCAACATTCCTGGAGATATGACAGAAAAATTAATGGAACGCTGAGTATTCTTGTGAAATTGAACAGAGAATTTGGAAAGGTAAAAAAATATCTGCTCTCATGGGCTGACCTTGACTTTGCGGATTTAAGCTTATATTTCGCTAATAACGAGTCTATAAAGGCTTACTTTCTGGATACAGTAGTCGGAGTTCAAATTCAGTTTGGTGCACATTTCTACAGATGCCTTTCCTTATTTATCTCCCCGTCAATTTAGTAAGTAACTATAAAAATTGGTCAATGGAGCCTGAAATATGCACGGAAATGCTCAAAACTTTGAGTGAAAAACTGTGCGCAAAATTTCCCTCAACCAAACGGTAAGAATTGCCTGTCTCGATGATGCTTTCTTGGGAATTCTTGAACTGGAAGCAAGCCCAGTAGAAGGTCAATCACTGCAGCAAAAATATAAGAAAGGGAGAAAAAGGAAAGGAGAAAAAAAATGAATAAAATAAAAACGAAAAGTTTACAGATGTAAACCACACTTTCTCTTTGATTTCTGCGTATGCCCTGGCCAAAATGTCGTAAAACGTGATGCTGGTGGAAAGAAAGGCATGCTGTCCTGTTCCAACTGCTATTTGAGTAGATTGCAGCTAATTTGGCTCATATCCAGCCTGAAAATGTCCAAAATGTTCAAAAAACGCTTTTTAGACAAAAAGCTCCGGGAGTTAATGGGTTAAAAAGTAGTTTAAATAGTGGAATTTAGGAAGCTAGCAAAATATATGCTAAAAATGCTAAAAAGCTGGGAAAAGTTTAGTGAGTGTTAGTGAAACTTTACATTAGTGACTGTACCAAGAGTGAACTGAAAATTGTTGACTTGCTTGAACCAAGAAAGTAATTTGAAGGAGTACTGCCATTCTGCAAAAGCTGTATTGGGCTCCACTGTTCCCATGTAAGTGGCTGTCTAAGAGGAAAACATCTTGTGTGGTTGGAATGAAGATGACAGTATTGGAATTTAAAATAAAAATAGATGTTTTGCTGTGTGTTAAAGCAGTTCTCCAGTGAAAAGGTAAATTAGCTGCAGGACTTGCTTCAGGGATAATGCTAACAGGCATTTCAGGTCCTACAATGGTGCCACCAATTACATTGTTTAATACAGTAGATGATTGTAGAGCTTGTAAACACCAAATGTTTGAGGAATGATTTGTGTCACTGAGTCATAGATGCTGTTACCCACTAAAATCCCTTGCACAATTAGCTGGTACACCCATGTCTGGCTCAGTGGACTGTTGAGCAGAGGAATTTGAACATTTTCTGAAAAGAACCTTTTGCTAAACAAAAGTTCAATAAAAGTACAGGCATTGCTTCCTTTTTTCCTAGAATTGTGGACTGTGAAATACTGCTTGGGAATGACCAGAAAGTGACATTGCCATGATGGTTTGGAGGGATGATAATGAGTGTTAGAACTCAAGAAGAGCTGTCAGAGGGAGACGAGGTATTTGTAGCTGAAGGTTGACTTCTGGATGAATGATTGGCCCGGGATGGAAGAGGGATAGTTTCATAAGTATCCAGGATGCTTTTAACCTTTTGAGACCATTCTGGTGAGGTGTAGAAAAGTTCAGCGTCAGATATGTTCAAGCCTGTAAGTGGTGCATAATTGCTGTCATCTTTATGGAGTTCATCATCATCATCATTTTCTCTTTCATTAGCATTTTTAGACAACAAAAGCCCATTGTTGAAGGTGTTTGCTAACTTTTGAACTTTTTTCTTCAGTGGTTCAGCACAGATTGGGCAGCAATGATTTGAAGGCAAGCAAGCTTGGTGAAAGCAGTGGAAGCAGGCCAGTCTAACAATGGTAACTGTTTCTCTTGTGCAAGTTGGAAAATCACAATAAATATCTGGGTGAGGTTGTTGGCCTGGCTCTACATCATCGAGATTATAACTTAGTGGAAAACACTTAGTGTCTACTGTGGTTTCAAACGTTGGGAGATGGTACAGTGGCTTCCCTTTTGGTCTTCCATTATTTGCAACTGGACGTTCAACCTGAGTCAAATAAATGAAATGTTGAAAAGTTAAATTGTGTGCATGTCAGTGGTACATGTACATTTATTATGAGGAAAACATGATGTTAGTAATTTTGTTCATTTGTTTTTATTTTCCATTTTTTAAGTCAGAGATGTTATCAGTATTCATTAATTATGTTTGTTTATTTTAATATTCATTCTATTGTTTGGTACATTTTATATCTATATCTGCATATCCTTATCCTACATATCTAAGAATCATGTAAAGAAGCCTACACCACGCATTTTAATTAAACTGTCTTAACACACCTCAGGAATTTGACAATACTTTAGAAATGTGGAAAATGCTTGCTTGCAGCTTGTGTTTTTCAATTTTTCTTGCATCATCAAATTCTCGTATTGTTTTATGGTATAATAAATGGTTTAGACTTCTGTATTTATTAATTTTATGACTTTTTTTTATTTTCAGGATTGTTACCTGGTATGATTTGTGGCAGTTCTGTGAAATGCTCTTAAACAGATCAAGAAGAAATTCTGCACTTTTCCCTGCAATAAGCCACAAGTTGGATTCACTCTGCTGACCATGGTGGTACTGTGGAACAAAGGACTGGACAAAGGAACTTATTTGTACCGGTTTTATATTTGCATGTCACAAGAAACTCAGAAATACGTGCCACTCATTTTAAAGGGCGTTCTTATTGTAACCTCCCAGTAACCATACCTTTTGAGGAGGGCTGTAATTGAAATTAAATTTAATTAATTAGCCAAAATGGCTTTTTTTCAATGATATTCTTTGGTAGTGTGCATGAAGCCATTTGTTGATTAGAATTGCTTATTTATTTGCAGACTGACCTCATTTACTCTCTGCAACTGTTGTGATATGTAGTTGGCATGATCTTTAGCAAGGTCTGCTTTTAACTGCTGCGCGTTCCTAGGCGTGGTGCTGTATCCTAAAATCTGACCAGCAGATAGGCCTTGCAAGGACATGCCACAACTAGCTGTGTATAAGCCACTGTCCTTTTGCAATGCAGATGTTTTTTGTGACCTGTCATGTAGGTAAAAGTAATTTGCTTCTATTGTTACAACCCCTATGAACAATGAATGAAAAACAATTTTCTTACAGGTAGCTCACTTCATTTAAAGTTTGTTACCTAAAATAGGCCATTATGTGGAGTAGGGACGCCACTCTCTGCTCTTGCATCTCTCTCCTTCTGTTGGACAAGCTTTTTCTTCCACTTAAACAGTTAAGGATGTCCTCAAAGAGTCCAGGGCTATTTTTGTCTGTAAACTGTTTCATTGCCTCTGGATTGTAAATTTTCTGGTCTGGGGTGGTTATTTGATGTCTGTACAGGGCCTTTTGAAATGCTTCCAACCTCTTTTCAATTGTTGACTCTGTAATAGAAAAATCAACCATGACAAAAATTAAAATATTTTTGTGAGAAGTATAGAGTTTTTGTTATGATGCTAAATTTTAATTCAAGCAGATTCAAAACAGTAAAAACACCTTTTATCTCTGCGAGCTGTTGTGTTGCCACATGAAGCTGTGTTTGCAAGATGCAGCACTTTTGTGTCTCCTTTCTGAGCAACAAATCCATTTCCTCCGGTGACTTCTAGGAGGAATGCAACAAGCGGTTTGTTATTTCGAACTGATTTTACATAGCTGGCATCCAATATGATACAAAATTATGAGACGCACCTGTTTTGGCATGGGTGAGGTGTGATGGGATGTCACATCAGTAAATTTTTCTCTGAAATCATCGAAAGGAACTTATTTGTACCGGTTTTACATTTGCATGTCACAAGAAACTCGGAAATATGTGC
>NW_028301547.1:14740000-14742500 GCF_042242905.1 Orbicella faveolata | reverse complement strand
AATTCCGAACTCTCGAACCTCACTCGACTAGCTATTTGAAGAATACAGTATAAACGATTTAACAAGATCACTAACAATGAAATCAAAACTTTCTCAGTACTCTTGTAATAAATATACATTTCACAGGACGTACCTTCGGGTAAGTTCATATCCAAGTGTTCTTTACTTTGAATGTCAATATCAAACAAAAATGTTTCCCGTGAGTATGCAGTGAGGTCGTTTGGTGTGACACCTGTTTGAGATTTAGCGTCAAAAGGAAGCATCGATACCAAACCATATGTTTGTTGCCAAACAGGTTTAGGGAATATCACGGCTTAATTCAACTGGTCTCGAGGGTGAACTACAAGTAGGTTGACACCAATGGTCCAGCTCAACTTTATATTCGTCTGCCTGAGTCCGAGCTGGTCTAGTTACAGAATGAATCTTTTATCGCTAGATAGCGCTTTTCGGAATTGAACGTCACTGTGTACGTACGATTGGCCGATTCGTTCGGCCTACGTGTTGTGCGGCAAGAGGATAAAAAACCGCCGAGACTTGTTACCGAAAGGTAATTCTAAAAAACTCCAAAAGTGGCACCGAAAGAGAGTTACAAATGTCTCTCGCGACTAGAGATACGGGTTAGATACTCTGGAAATATTAGGACATGTCCCTTTAAACCAAATTAACTTTGTGCAATTGTGCAATAATTATCAGCAGGGAGTGGGGCTGTAAACAAACAGAGAGGGGGACATCATGGAAAATCATACCCTTAGGGAGGGAGGGTAACATGTAAATTTCTTTTTGAAAAGTAGGCGGGGTGGCATAGGCAAGTGGACTTTTTGTAGTTATTATCATTGCAAAAAATAACGTTTTTTACAATGCAAATATTACCTTCACTAGTAACATTACTTACAACAGCGAAATAGAGCGGTTTTCAATTACTTACCAATTAGACTACTCAGCAAATCTCAAACTGTAGTAAAACCAAAACCAAAGTAAATGTCTAATTACTTTCGACACTTATTGAAAACTGCTCTAGCTTACAAAACCCTAACATTTGCCTGCGATACTTACTCTAGTTACAGTACTAACATAATTCACAATTTGACAACCCTAACACAACTTACAACGCTAACATTGCTTACAATTTATTAACGCCTAGTTATATTACTTACTTATTTAAAATAGCACATCATGCTTGATGTTAACTAACATTACTTGCTTTTTTTATCTTGGCTAAATATCAACACAGAGGGAAGAAGAAGTCGTGGCAGACCGAAAGAGACTTGGCGGAGAACCGCAGAAAAAGAAAGAACAGCATTGGGTTTTGGCTCATGGAGCGAGGCAACAGTGGCTGCTCGTGACCGTGTGTCATGGCGAAGGAGAATTTCTGGCCCTATACCCACTTAATTAGGTTATGGTCAAAATCAATCAATCAAATCAAATATCAACACACGATGCTATTTAAAATCAAGGGAAAACATATTAAATATGCAATTTATTCAGGAGCCATAATCGGGGACGGAGACCGTAAGTCTTGGGATCCACGCGCACCTATAATATGGGACATTTTTTCTATTTTTAGAACAAATTGCTGCGTCCTGACGTTATATATCCGCGCGGATCCACGCACATGTCAGGGGTTCTCGTGTGGATGTTGTCACGTTGCCTGATCAAATGATGAGAGTTGCGAGATTCTCTTGCAGATTTTTCACAGCGATGGCAGGGAATAAGGCAGGGAATAAGAATCAGGGTTCTTATATGTAGCTTTACGCTCTGAACTAATGGAAAAGGTGAGTTTTCAGGGTCGAAAACAAGACTTCAATTCCGCGCTGTGAATGAATATCTGCTCGCGCGACTTGTACAAGTAAGATTTTGCGTTTGTTCTGTAAAGAGATGTTATGTAAGAAAACTGTACCCTGGTATCAAGATAATTTGTGAATTTTCCAAACAATGCTTAGTCATAACCAAACCTTGAAAATATTTTATTGTTTCTGTTTGTTTGGCGAGTTTGCAAAAGTTTTTGAAAGGAAATTCTGACGCGTACATTAAGTAGCTCATTTACATAGTGCAGCGCGTGCACTTTCAAATCCGAGTCGGTGTTTTCAATTGTCAACAAATCTTGACAAAGATTTTTTTCGTTGTCTTTTGTGCTGAGATGCTGCAACAATTTTCACCAACACGAAAAGGCTACTAACATCATGTGTAAAAATATTGAAGATCCGATACTAGAATTCATTATAAAAGAGGTAAAAAACGTTCTCTGGTGAAATTGTTTAAAATTGTGAGCTTTCAACAGCCAGTCTGCTGTCTTCGACGGACAAAAATGAAATGATGCTCATTTTTGTCCGTCGAAGACAGCAGACTGGCTGTTAAAAGCTCACAATTTTAAACATCATGTGTGTTTCTTTAACATGCTGAAATTTTACACTGCGAAAATAAAATAGATAAGGACACGAGCGTGGGACAAAGAAAAATTCTGAGTCCCCGACAGGAATCGAACCCATGACCTCCCGAACAC